>NC_034195.2:41849339-42001839 GCF_002021735.2 Oncorhynchus kisutch | reverse complement strand
TCAACTACAGGACTTACAAATTTTTTATCTACTTTACAGCTACTTAGCAAGTTAGCTAACCGTAACCCTTTTAACTAACCCTTCCCTTCCCTTAACCCTAACCTTAACCCTTTAACCTAACTCCTAAACTTAACCCTAACGCTAACTCCTAGCCTAGCTAACGTTAGCCAGCTAGCTAGAATTAATAACATATAATACCTTTCGCAAAATCATATCATCTAGTACGTTTTGCAACTTCGCAACATATTGTACCTTCCCAATCTTAAACGGCACTGCCCTCCACTGCTTAAAGGTAATTAACAAACGTTTAGTGTTAATTCTACTAAGCTAACATATGGAATTGTTTTAAGATGGTTATACCAAGGATCATTTAGCTATTTGATTTAGAATATAAGGGCCCCTTTAGGTATGAAAAAAAAGGTGCAGAAGGAAAGCCTGGTCTAAGGACAACGCATAACCAACCTGGCAGTGAGTGTTGAAAGTGAACAGTGTCATCCTCTGACTCCCCGTCCAGCAGGTCTGAGTAAAGAGTCAGATTGTCTGTGATCAACTAGCATGACAGAACAGCCAAATTTATATAAAGTATTGAAGGATTTATCCTATCATGCAACAGTTATGAAATGTAAAATATTGTTAACGCATGATCTGTTATAGAAAGTTTCATGATAACCTGATCTGTGGGCTTCTTATGGTGAGTAATATGAATGTGTGGTTTATGTGTGTCGGTGTCACACTCACCGATCTTACTGATGAATGACACGGTGGCGTGGAAGCCTCGGTAGGTGACTGTGCTATCAGAGGTGAACTGGAGGACCATCACGTTGTCATAGCTCAGGACGGGGGGAGGCACATTCCTACCACACAGCACCGCTTACACAAGGACACAAACATTACCCTACTTGAAATGTTTGTTTGTGTGTGTGTGTGCGTGCGTGCGTGCGTGCGTGTGTGTGCGTGTGTGTGTGTGTGTGCGTGTGTGTGTGTGTGTGCATGCGTACAAAAGAGATATCTCTTTCAGCTTGAGTTGAGTTTTGTTCATTTATATTTCAGCATCTATTACAATTATTAATGTGCCATACAAGTCAAATCCATTTGGATAGGTTTGTTGGACAATTGATCTTAGGGCCAGATTCTGTACCTATCTCCTCTTTTGTATCCACATCTCCAAGAACAGTCAGCGAGTCATATTCACAGTCATCCGATTGCTCCAGTTCAAAGTCATCAAAGTCAAGCTGCAAGACAAAAGACAATCAAATGAAAAATGAAAAAATGAAGGAAACAGCACCTTCACTCATCTTAATTTCAACAAAAAATGTGGCAAGTGCATTTACAGTGTTTCAGTCTGTTATTATTGTTATTGTTTAATCAAGGTGAGTATCACATTCTTTCCAGTACATGTAAACTGATCCCATCCACACCAGAGACTGAACGAACTATCACTGTGTAGGCAGAGTGCCACCATGAATGTATTCATGATTCCACTGGGAGAGATCAGTCTCTGGGGTATCGCTTCAGTCACAACGACAACATGAGAGGACACAATTATATATATATATATTTTTTTACCTTTATTTAACTAGGCAAGTCAGTTTAAGAACAAATTCTTATTTTCAATGACGGCCTAGGAACAGTGGGTTAACTGCCTTGTTCAGGGGCAGATCTTTACCTTGTCAGCTCGGGGATTCGATCTTGCAACCTTTCGGTTACTAGTCCAATGCTCTAATCACTAAGCTACCTTCCACCCTAGGACAGGACAGTACACAAACTATTACAACCCTTACTGCATAAGAAGTACAGGTCAACATGTGTCACCTTGACAACGTGACCCTTGGGGGCGTAGATTACCCAGTGGCAGACAGAGTCGTTGCTGTAGGATTGTGGGTAGTTGAGACTGTGTACGGCCCTCTGATCCTGGACCAGAGCCACGGTGCCACATCCCGACGCTGCACAAACACAAAGGAAACATTATCAGCCACAAGCCATGCCCTCTCTGTGGCTCCATACTCACACTGTCACACACTTAACCCTTGACAATACATGTGCATCAGTGCAACACAAACACTGTCCGCCAGGCATCTTGGCTCCTATCTCTGACCCACGTGGTGGTGTAGTTACAGTGCAGGAGTGTGTGTTTTCATCACAGAACCTCTGCACCTCATTACCAGGTCATGGCACTGCCTTGTGCCTTCCTGGCTGCTATGTAACTATGGGAGAGTCAGCCCCATGAGCATGAATGTGTGTGTGTTTTTGTGTGCGTGATAGCGTGTGTGTGTGTGTGCATGAGTGTGTGTGTGGGCGTGCGTGCGAGTGAAAGTGCATATGCCTGTGTGTGTCTGACTAGCAGCAGTTGGAGGGTGTGAGGCTCACAGGGTGTAGGACCGTACTGGGATTGAAAGAGAGAGTAGGGAGCCTCTATCATTTGTCAGGAACTCAGAGCAACTAGACACATCCTGTCAGCAGGCAGGGTGATGAAACATCAGACCCAGCACACAGCTCTGCCCTGAAGGCCACTGCCAAACAACGTATTCTATCATCAAGTCACAAATGCAATACACAGCTATTTGTAGTACAGACAGAGAACATGAGAATTATTTAACAAAAAACAAATGCTGTGAGGATCCATCCGTTAGTGTCAGACTATGTCTTTATAATCGCAATGCACACACAGTAATGATGACATACTACTCCCTAAACTGGTTTAACCTGAGTTCTGAGTTGTTCTATTCCTGAGCTGGGGGGGTTAGGCTTGGTGAGCCAAGGAAGCGTGGGTTGACGTAACGGTTACTCACCAGGCACAGAATTTCCCTCGACACCTCGGAATCTAACAACAAATCCGCTTCCTGTTCCACTGACATCAGACACAAATTGGAGAGAAGCACTGTGGGAGTCGATGAGCACTGGGGGCGGGGTGGCGCTGCCACAGAACCTCCCTAAGAGACAGCCAATGGGAGATCACAAAGTCAAACCCCCCCATCAACTGGTGGGAAGGAGAAAACTAGGGAGACATACAGTACCAGTCAAAGGTTTGGACACACCTACTCAATCAAGGGTTTTCTTTATTTTTTGCTATTTTCTACATTGTAAAATAATAGTGAGGACATCAAAACTATGAAATAACACATATAGAATCATGAAATAACCAAAAAAAGTATTAAACAAATGAAAATATATTTTATATTTGAGATTCTTCAAAGTAGCCACCCTTTGCCTTGATGACACACCTCCAGGCTTTGTAAGGGCTATTTGACCAAGAAGGAGAGTGATGGAGTGCTGCATCAGATGACCTGGTGACCTCCACAATCACCCGACCTCAACCCAATTGAGATGGTTTGGGATGTGTTGGACTGCAGAGTGAAGGAAAAGCAGCCAACAAGTGCTCAGCATATATGGGAGCTCCTTCAAGATTGTTGGGAAAGTATTCCAGGTGAAGCTGGTTGAGAGAATGCCAAGAGTGTGCAAAGCTGTAATCAAGGCAAAGGGTTGCTACTTTGAAGAATCTAAAATCTAAAATATATTTTGATTTGTTTAACACTTCTTTGGTTACTACATGATTCCATATGTGTTATTTGATATTTTTGATGTCTTCACTATTATTCTACAATGTAGAAAATAGTAAAAATAAAGAAAAACCCTTGAATGAGTAGGTGTGTCCAAACTTTTGACTGGTATTGTACAGCAGCCTTATCTCTCACCAATAGGCCTCCCTGAGTCTGCACCCACAGATACTGTGAGTTGGTCACTGTGACAGAGGGTGTCATTCTCCATGTCGAATTCCAAGAATTCCAGCAGAATACTGCTCCCTATAGGAACGCTGATGGACCAGGAACATATCCTACGAGAGAGAGAGAAAGATGTTTACTGTAATGTAATTTAAGCTTTCAACCGATATAAAATATTTGTAGATACATAAATGTTTAAAATCCATAATTGTTATGATTATTTATTTGAATTGCGTGCTCTCCAGATTCACCAGAAGTTATCCCACTAGTGGGACGCTTAGCCTTAATGGCCTGCATCAAAGTCAGATTAGGATATAAAGTTGAAGGACATAAATTTACACTTAGATTAGAGTCATTAAAACTCATTTTTCAACCACTCCACCAATGTCATGTTAACAAACTTTAGTTTTGGCAAGTCGGTTAGGACATCTACTTTGTGCATGACACAAGTCATTTTTCCCCAAAAAAATTACAGACAGATTATTTCACTTATAATTCACTGTATCACAATTCCAGTGGGTCAGATGTTTACATACACTAAGTTGACTGTGCCTTTAAACAGCTTGGAAAATTCCAGAGAATTATGCAATGGCTTTAGAAGCTTCCGATAGTCTAATTGACATAATTTGAGTCAATTGGAGGTGTACCTGTGGAGGTGTACCTCAGTGCCTCTTTGCTTGACATCATGGGAAAATCAAAAGAAATCAGCCAAGACCCCAGAAAAAAAATTGTGTCCCTCCACAAATTTTGGTTCATCCTTGGGAGCAATTTCAAAAGGCCTGAAGGTATCACGTTCATCTGTACAAACAATAGTACGCAAGTATAAACACCATGGAACCACGCAGTCGTCATACCGCTCAGGAAGGAGACACGTTCTGTCTCCTAGAGATGAACGTACTTTGGTGCAAAAAGTGCAAATCAATTCCAGAACAACAGCAAAGGACCTTGTGAAGATGCTGGAGAAAACAGGTACAAAAGTATCTATATCCACAGTAAAACGAGTCCTATATCGAAAGAACTTGAAAGGCCACTCAGCAAGGAAGAAGCCACTGCTCCAAAACCACCATAAAAAATATATTGATATATTGAAGCAACATCAGTCAGGAAGTTAAATCTTGGTTGCAAATCGGTCTTCCAAATGGACATTAACCCCAAGCATACTTCCAAAGTTGTGGCAAAATGGCTTAAGGACAACAAAGTCAAGGTATTGGAGTGGCCATCACAAAGCCCTGACCTCAATCCCATAGCAAATTTGTGGGCAGAACTGAAAAAGTGTGTGTGAGCAAGAAGACCTACAAACCTGACTCAGTTACACCAGCTCTGTCAGGAGGAATGGGCCGAGATTCACCTACCTTATTGTGGGAAGCTTGTGGAAGACTACCCAAAATGTTTGACCCAAACAATGCAAAGGCAATGCTACCAAATACTAATTGAGTGTATGTAAACTTCTGACCCACTGGGAATGTGATGAAAGAAATAAAAGCTGAAAAAAATCGTTCTCTTTACTATTATTCTGGCATTTCACATTCTTAAAATAAAGTGGTGATCCTAACTAACCTAAAACAGGGAATTTTTACCCAGATTACATTTCAGGAATTGTGAAAAACTGAGTTTAAATATATTTGGCTAAGGTGTATGTAAACTTCCGAATTCAACTGTAAGCCAAGGACTAGATAAAGTGTATTTTTACTACTACTTTTTGCTACTACTTTCACCACTTTTAGTCTTGAAAGCTTTGGATGTTTACTACACTGTGGATCCTTAAACATCTGGGAGGGGCTAAGGCTTAAGAGGGTGTGAACGATGCTGAATGGGTGTAGACAAAGAAGGGCTCTTCAGTAAATGTACCAAAATATTCACGGCCATTTTCTTAAAAGTGGGGTTATAAGTTTATCAACTTTCAAAGCAGAATTACTTCCCCATTGTTCCTCAACTGCAGTGTATGATATAACATGTTATAGCTCTGAGTCAACTCTTTAATCTAATGTAAAAAAACGTCATTTCGAAAATTGGTCTACTCACAAAATTGTCTGTGGCGTCCGAACGGTTTGGCCTACAAACTAATTTTAGCCCCCTATGGAAGGATGAGACTCATGAACACAATGGTTTTGTTAGTTTTTCTCTACGTCCCCCTGAAGTTGGTTTATCCAATCTGTCAACTTCTGTCTGTAGCATCAGAACAGTTTGGGCTACATGTAACCCCTCTGATGTACAACAAGCACATGTCAGTTATTTTGCTAAGATGCCCCCAGGCCTCAGAAGACTAGTCTGAAGGTCCGCTGGTACCAGTCCAGAAAATTAATGGAAGTATATATGTAGATAGTTTAGTTCCCGAAAATAAGGGGTTAAATACATGTAAAAAACAAAAACAATAAATGTTTCCTGATCTTTCTTATATCTCTCAGATATAGGGTAGACACTTCGGAACAAAATTCCTTTAGATCTATTTTTGTTGTTCCATGTAGTGAATCTGTTATTTAATGCGTTCATATGGGCTAATGGCAGTAACATGCTGACCACACTGCTCGCGTCGTGTGCGCGAGCGTTGCATAATAAATGTACAAATACATGTTACTCAATCATTGCACCCACACTGCTCGTGCGCACCAACAAGCGTCTGCATTGCCAAGCGCTAAAATAGAAGTCAGTTCTATTTGTGATGCTGAACACCGTGCAAGTTCTGCCTCTCCAATCTCCTCATTGGTTTATAGAAACATATACCCATGTGCCATCTCCTCATTGGTGATTGAAAGATGAACTGAGGTCAGTCGGTCAGTTATGGTAATACACCTTATTATGAAAGTTAGATGCCAATTGCCATATAAAGTCCAAAGAAGAACAAGCCTGGAAGGAGGAGAGATGAATAGAAACGATTCAGTTGACTGTTTTATGTGTGGATTAATTGTTGGAGTAGAGGACTTTTTGCATTTCAGGTAAAATAACAACTCAACGTTTATGTCCCAGGACAAATTAGCTAGCAACAGCAAGCTCGCTAAATAGGACAAATTAGCTAGCAACTGCAAGCTAGCTAGCTAAATTACCATAAATGTTTAATGCTTTTCGACCTGTCCCCAAATTAATATAATTGGTACAGAGATTGTTTTGATATTTCAACCTGCATATCGTGATCGTGTTTGGTGTGGGGGGACAAAATCAATTTGCGCACGATGGCGGACGCGGATTTGGGCGCACCTCTGTTTTGGGCATGGAGTAAGGCCAAATACCTTTTCATCAAATAATTTTGTATTAAATGTGTTGATACTTCAAGGGAATGCCTTGGTTTAGACAGGGCTTAGACGCTTATGGATTAAAGTTCTCTGAACAATTGGAGAACATGACTTTAAATAGAACCACGAGGAAACCTGAAGAAATTTGGTTGTTGGAGTACTGAAATTCCCGCAGAAGAACATTGTTTCTTAAAGTTCTCAGAACTATTTGAGAACATTCCCAATGTCAAACCATTCTGAGAACTTTCCTAGAACATTACAAAAAAACAACATTAAATGTAACCATGTTTGAACTTTTAGGAAGCATTCTGTTAATGTAATTAAAGGGATACTTCGGGATAATGGCAATGATGCCCTTTATCTACTTCCCCAAAGTCAGATGAATTTTAAGTCTCTGTGTCCAGTATGAAGGAAGTTAGAGGTAGATTTGCGAGCCAATGCTAACTAGCATTGCTAGCATATAACCATACACTTCCAGTCATTGCGCTAACACTAGTTAGCAATTGCATTACACTAGTGGTAGTTAGCAACTTCCTTCAATCTGCACGCAGAGACATAAAAATGGTATCCACAAGTTCCTGACTCTAGAGAAGTAGATTAAGGGCCTCATTGCCAAAATCCTGAAGTATCCCTTTAAATAGCAGGACAGTTATGTTTTTTGTCAAGTTCCTACAAATGTGCTGAGAATGTTCCAAAGCCAAGAAACTATGCTTCAACATTTCCAGAAAGTTGTGGGAAGGTTGTCTGCAAAATAACCATAGGAAACCCCCTCTCACCAAGCTCTAAGAAACATATGGTTGTTAGAATGTTCTGTGCCAGCCGGGGAGTGGTGAGGGCAAATTGGTCTGAAAGTAAATAGTCCTAAAAGCATACTTAATTCAAGGGCATTCAATGAGCGCATTCAGTTCAGCACAGCTCTCCCTCACTCCCCGTCTGCAACGGGCCTGTGCACTGTCACTGGATTACACCCACTCATTGTTGTTGTAGAGATGGCCTGAGAGGCTTGGGTTTCTGATGAGACCCTCACTACCGCTCACAAGCCCATCCCTCACACTGCACAGTCCTGCAGCACAGTACACACACACACACACCATCAAATACACTGTCCAAAGAGTGCGATAACATCATACAGTAAAAGGTTAATTGTACAAATTGCATAAATGAGCTATTGTGTAAAAATGTAAGTAGCTATTTAGATGACAAAGAGGACATGGTCGTTCCAAACATGCAAGTAAATGCATTGTGGAATTGATATACAAGAAGAAGAAATCCAACTTACTTGAGTTGGGCCTTTGGTTTGGGTTAGCATCTGCTGTTGAAGCAAACACAACAACAAAATCATTTGTTAGACCATCTGTTATACAATCTGTTATACATATCCAAACTTGATTAAAAAGTGTTAGATAACCTTCTCTGAGTTTCATCTTGATCCAGGGCAGGAGCATCTTGACGTCAGTGAATACCCCCGGGGATCCTCTCTTGGCCGACGACTTGGCCTTGTTGTTGATCCAGCTACGGCCACAACCTTTCCCCCAGGAGGTGACCCCCACCACGACCCAGTGGCCGTCCTCCCTGGGGCAGATCAGAGGACCCCCAGAGTCCCCCTGGAGATGGGAGAACACAACATTATCTGATAAGGGACCTCTCAAAGGAATGATGAGAAGTCTATGGACAGATATAACCCCATTTGTCCAGAGATCCTCCACCAGAAACTGGACAGAGATCACTGAATCATAATAACACTGTGTTATAGAGTTTAACATGCAGAGTCAGACAGCACTGTGATGTAGTCTATCTAGTGTACCTGGCAGGCGTCCTTTCCTCCTCTCTCTGGTCCAGCACACAGCACAGTGAGGGCCTGCTGTGTGGGTCTCAGGGTCTGGAGAACATACTTGCACTTAGCTGGCTCCACCAACTCCAGCTGCACCTCTCTTAGAATGGCAGGTAGAAGACCGCCTGAATGTGAATACAGTGGGTTTCCATTAGCCTGATCCCAGATCTGTTTGTGCTGTCTTGCCAATTCCTTATGGTCAAACCATGGTCATAAGACAGCACAAACAGATATGGGATCAGGCTAGGTCTCCATCATCAAAACATCAAACATATACAAGTGAAGAGTAAAGTATCCATGTTGATGTGTTAGTTTGAAGTTAATGTCAACCTGAAGGTAAAGTTAATCTGGGCCTTACGTTCTTTGGTCCGTCCCCATCCACTCACAAGGCAGCTGGTCCTGGGTGGGAAGTTCTCACTGGGCAGAGGCAGGCATATGGGCTGAACACAGCGACCTGCAGAGGATGTAAGCACAGATATTTTTGAAAAGATTTCCTACAGTGACAAGAATGTCTGGCCAAACTCCGTCAATGACGTAGACATCATAATGTCCATAAAGGGTGGGTTATACAGTGGGGCAAAAAAGTATTTACTCAGCCACCAATTGTGCAAGTTCTCCCACTTAAAAAGATGAGGCCTGTAATTTTCATCATAGGTACACTTCAACTATGACAGACAAAATGAGAAAAAAATCACATTGTAGGATTTTTTATGAATTTATTTGCAAATTATGGTGGAAAATAAGTATTTGGTCACCTACAAACAAGCAAGATTTCTGGCTCTCACAGACCTGTAACTTCTTCTTTAAGAGGCTCCTCTGTCCTCCACTCGTTACCTGTTATAATGACACCTGTTTGAACTTGTTATCAGTATAAAAGACACCTGTCCACAACCTCAAACAGTCACACTCCAAACTCCACTATGGCCAAGACCAAAGAGCTGTCAAAGGACACCAGAAACAAAATTGTAGACCTGCACCAGGCTGGGAAGACTGAATCTGCAATAGGTAAGCAGCTTGGTTTGAATAAATCAACTGTGGGAGCAATTATTAGGAAATGGAAGACATACAAGACCACTGATAATCTCCCTCGATCTTGGGCTCCACGCAAGATCTCGCCCCGTGGGGTCAAAATGATCACAAGAACGGTGAGCAAAAATCCCAGAACCACACGGGGGGACCTAGTTAATGACCTGCAGAGAGCTGGGACCAAAGTAACAAAGCCTACCATCAGTAACACACTACGCCGCCAGGGACTCAAATCCTGCAGTGCCAGACGTGTCCCCCTGCTTAAGCCAGTGCATGTCCAGGTCCGTCTGAAGTTTGTTAGAGAGCATTTGGATGATCCAGAAGAAGATTGGGAGAATGTCATATGGTCAGATGAAACCAAAATATAACTTTTTGGTAAAAACTCAACTCGTCGTGTTTGGAGGACAAAGAATGCTGAGTTGCATCCAAAGAACACCATACCTACCGTGAATCATGGGGGTGGAAACATCATGCTTTGGGGCTGTTTTTCTGCAAAGGGACCAGGACGACTGATCCGTGTAAAGGAAAGAATGAATGGGGCCATGTATCATGAGATTTTGAGTGAAAACCTCCTTCCATCAGCAAGGGCCTTGAAGATGAAACGTGGCTGGGTCTTTCAGCATGACAATGATCCCAAACACACCGCCCGGGCAACGAAGGAGTGGCTTCGTAAGAAGCATTTCAAGGTCCTGGAGTGGCCTAGCCAGTCTACAGATCTCAACCCCATAGAACATCTTTGGAGGGAGTTGAAAGTCTGTGTTGTCCAGCAACAGCCCCAAAACATCATTGCTCTAGAGGAGATCTGCATGGAGGAATGGGCCAAAATACCAGCAACAGTCTGTGAAAACCTTGTGAAGACTTACAGAAAACATTTGACCTCTGTCATTGCCAACAAAGGGTATATAACAAAGTATTGAGATAAACTTTTGTTATTGACCAAATACTTATTTTCCACCATAATTTGCAAATAAATTCATTAAAAATCCTACAATGTGATTTTCTGGAATTTTTTTTCTCATTTTGTCTGTCATAGTTGAAGTGTACCTATGATGAAAATTACAGGCCTCTCTTATCTTTTTAATGGGGGAACTTGCACAATTGGTGGCTGACTAAATACTTTTTTGCCCCACTGTATCAACCGCCCGTCACTATAACGGAGAGAAAACCTGCCCAATCGGATATGTCCATTGATTTCCAGCAGAGCTATGTCATAGCTCATAGGAGAGGCGTGCTGGTAATTTTCGTGAATTTTGATGGTGTTCACAGTGAAGGTCTGTTCTTCTTCATCAGGAACCCTTTGGTCGTACTCCCCAATCACAACACTAACGTTCCTCAGAAAGTTTCTATGGAAGAAAAAAGGAGGAGACATTAGGGGCATGCTGTTTTGCACCAACGGGGAGGGACTGAAACGGGGAGGGACTACCTGGACTTGAGATGGGATGGAACTTACGTAGAGACGACGGAGAAGCAGTGGGCAGCAGTCAGGATCCAGCGCTCCGTCAGGATAGCCCCTCCACAGAAATGAAAACCCCTGGACCTCAGTGAAACCTTCAAATCATCCCAAATTCCATGTCATTGTGATGTCTTTAAGCCTGTATTTGCGTGGCCTGTGTGGTCCAGCGGACCAGAGCATGGGTTCGAATCTAGCCCTCTGACTCACCCTCCCCTATCTTTTATATTGAGCTATCTCTTCAATAAAGCTAGAAAAAACGCCTGTATCTGTGTTATCCTCATTGCCATATTTCTCAAAAGGGGGTGTCACATGTACAGTAAAAGGAAGTCACTTGCCAACCAGGGGTGGGATCCATATCTTGCCTCCAACCCTCCAACGATTCTCAAAGAGCGGTCAAGGAGGTTCCTGATCTGTGGAAGACCGCACTTTGGACCTGTAGGTGGAAAAAAAGCTTGTTCAACAAAATACACTACATGACCAAAAGTATGTGAACACCTGCTCATCGAACATCTCATTCCAAAATCATGGGCATTAATATGGAGCTGGTCCACACTTTGCTGCTATAACAGCCTTCACTCATCTAGGAAGGCTTTCCACTAGATGTTGAAACATTGCTGCGGTGACTTGCTTCCATTCAGCAAAAAGACCATTAGTGAAGTTAGGCACTGATGTTGGGTGATTAGGCCTGGCTCGCAGTCGGCATTCCAATTCATCTCAAAGGTGTTCGATGGGGTTGAGGTCAGGGCTCTGTGCAGGCCAGTCAAGTTCTTCTACACCGATCTCGACAAAGCATTTCTGTATGGACCTTGCTTTGTGCACGGGGGCATTGTCATGCTGAAACAGGAAAGGGCCTTCCCGAAAACTTTTGCCACAAATTTGGAAACACAGAATCATCTAGAATGTCATTGTATGCTGTAGCATTAAGATTCCCCTTCACTGGAACTAAGGGGCCTAGCCCAAACCATGAAAAACATCCTCAGACCATTATCCCTTCTCCACCAAACTTTACAGTTGGCACAATGCATTGGGGCAGGTAGCGTTTTCCTGGCATCCGCCAAACCCAGATCTGACAGATGGTGAAGATTGACAGATGGTGAAGCGTGATTCATCACTCCAGAGAACACGTTTCCACTGCTCCAGAGTCCAATGGCGGCGAGCTTTCCACCCCTCCAGTTAACGCTTGGCATTGCAAATGGTGATCTTAGGCGTCTGTGCGGCTGACCAGCAATGGAAACCCATTTCATGAAGCTCCCGATGAACAGTTATTGTGCTGATGTTGCTTTCAGAGGCAGTTTGGAACTCGGGAGTAAGTGTTGCAACCGAGGACAGACGATTTTTACATGCTACGTGCTTCAGCACTCGCTGGTCCCGTTCTGTGAACTTGTGTGGCCTACCACTTCGCGGCTGAGCCGTTGTTACTCCTAGACGTTTCCACTTCACAGTAACAGCACTAAACAGTTGACCGGGTCAGCTCTAGCAGGGCATAAATTTGTTGGCATCCTATGACGGTGCCATGTTAATGGTCACTGAGCTCTTCATTAAGGCCATTCTACTGCCAATGTTTGTCTATGGAGATTGAATGGCTATGTGCTGGATTTTATACACCTGTCAATAACGGGTGTGTCTGAAATAGCCCAATCCACTAATTTGAAGGGGTCTCTACATACGTTTATATATAGTGTACAATTGGTCATTCAAATTTACACAATTCAATCAATGTATCTTTCAATCTGTGTACCCTGCTAACCTATTACTGGTATACATTTGATAACTTACCAGAGAGATCATCTGAAATTCCAGTGTTGATACAGTAACACAGACAGAGTAGAACCCCAGTGGTCTTCACCCGTGAACCTCCCATTCTGACTCCTGACTGGGGTCTTGCTGGCTAAGACAAGTGGGTTTATATGGTGGGGGGGGGTAACTATGTGGGTAGGGTTACTTGTTAACCAGACTGCAGGCGTCTGTAAAGAACAGAGCTCGGCTAGAGTTATAGTGAGGAAGACAGGAGAGTAACACGTTAGACTCGCATACTGCCTCAGACAACAGCGCTCAGGGTGACTCCCCCTCAGAACATGACAACAACTATCTCTGGTGAACCGTCATTTGTGGTGGGAGACCAACACAGCCAGACATTTTCTTCTTTACAACGGAGCACGCATTGAAACTGATCCATGGTATTGTAATCTGATAGTTTCCAACTATTCTGTCAGTGTCTTAAACCTAGGGCAGGATCAGTATAATATAGGCAGTGGCACCACGCTGTCTATGACAAAACAACCCCATAAAATCAACCAAAGAGGAGGGCCAAGACATCCATAAACCACCCTGGACAATGTGGAGAATCCTCAGAGATCCAAACATTTAAAGGAACAGCAGACATGAGAGGAGTGGCTGAAGGAATAGACAGAAAGAGAACAACGTAAATAGATCTCAAAAATGAATTCAAAGATATTAAAGCATTTGATTACTACTACAGTGCTGTTTGGGTTGTTAATCACATTTGTCCCACCATTCTTGATTTCTTGTCCTTTTTCTGTTTTTTTCCTTACATTTGAATTGTTTGACATTTTACTGCATTGTTAGGAGCTAGTAACATAAGCATTTCGCTGCACCCGCTATAACACCTGCCAAACTGTGTACGTGACCAAATTTGATTTGATTTAAAGGCTGATTTTCATCTTATCAATCGATGGCCATGGAAACAGTTAGAGGAACAGGGCCACATTCAGTAGGCAGACTTTATCGGACATTGCAGACAGAAATGTAAGGAATAAGGCTGACGTTATTTTATTCTACATGTCAGAGAGGCATGTTGTTCTACATAACATATTTCTATTTGTACATTGTTGTGCCTTGCTGAAGGCGCTCCAGGCTAGTTTACTGCTGCCTGGGTATTCAGCTGACGTACTGTGTGCGGTACAGGGAAGCTGGGCTATCAACAAAGACATCTTCTCATGACGGTCAACTTGACCTTTAAAGCTGAGTTTATGAGACATGGCACAGGAAATGGGAACAATTCATTTGACTTCTTCAACTCTTCTGTCTTTTTGGATGAATGAGAAATGAATCTTCTATGATGCTGAGGGGATAGAGAGGTCTTATGGTGGATCTTATGAATCATTTGAATCTAGAAGTTCTTAAGTTTGCTCAATGCCCTTTCAGCCACAAAATTTCAAGCATACCAAAACTAAGAACACATGGGACTTGCTTGGCCGGCAGGGATCTGGTACAGTTGAGGAAACATGGCATCAAAACAATACATTTCAAATCAGCATGATTTTCTGTTGATTTTCAGCATGTGTGTTCTGTTGAACACACATCAAGACTGACACATTATTCCACAAACATAGTTAAATCTGATGTGATGTAAATGGGGGTTTACTTACCAGGAGCATTGGACTAGTCTGGTTGATAGTCAGGACACAAGTGAACATCAGTGACAACAACATCAGTCAGCTGTTGACTGTCATAGGACAAGCAACCTTTGGGAATGTGACAGAATGTCCTGTCCTTTATACAGACGATATTCATACAAACCCGATCTGAACAGCACAAGTGTATCTGCTCTGAACTAATATTGTAACATACTGTAGGCTACCCCTAGAAAGCACAACAGGGAAATCTATGCTGAAAGTGTGTGAGTGAGAGAGTGTATGTGTGTGTGTGAGAGTGTATGCACACACAAACACACTCTTTCAGCATAGATTTCCGAAACATTTCCATGTTGTTCATTCTAGGAAACATGCAGGAGTAGCCTACAGTATGTTACAATACTAGTTCAAAGCAGATGCAAATTATGAGGGCATCCCACTGTGCCCCTGAGTCTGACTCCCACTGGATCTGACTCCCACTGGTTCTGACTCCCACTGGGCACACTCAGTAGTGGCTCAGCCCTCAGCACAGACAACAGTTGCCAGGCTGCAGCTGCAGGTTGTTCCAGCACAGGATTTCCCATCTACCTGATGTGCATATTGATTCAGATAAATAAATGAATAACATGGATTAATTAAACAGTCATTACACTTCTTATCTCAAAATTGTCACAAATCTCACAATTGACTTGATGGAAACTAGCCTGACAGTTGACTTGATGGCAACTAGCCTGGTGTTTCTCATTAAAGAATGAGTTTTAAAGTTTTATTATAATTCTAGCAACTGCGTGTGGCAGAAGATTGCTGAGAAGTTCCACAACAAAATCAGTCTGCTAAGGTGAAAGTGTATATTTTAGTGTATATTTCAACAAGGACATTTTCAGACTTCACATCCTGTGTAAGTGTGCTCCACATATGAAGAAACACAGCCATATGCAATGTTCACACATTGTTAAGCCCTTTAGTGACATATTACAAGTTGCTATGCAGGAAATGGAATAAATAGGCAGGAAATAAGCTCTGCATTACCTGTAGCCCCCTTAACCGCAGCTCACTAGCTTACTGACTGGACGTCGCTCCCAACGCTGTAAGTACAGTATACTTTCTTCCATTTCTTTTGTAAATGATTTGTTTCTAGTCATCCTTCTGGGCATGGGAATACTACTCTGTACTTTTTCAGGTGAGTGAATTTGTGTTGCTGGAACATAGGCCTACAGTAGAAATAAATATATGGACTGTGGTTTCACATACTTAGTTTATATTGATTTCTGTATTAAAAAAAGAAGACCATATTGATGGTTCTCCCCTTAATTTACGTGTCAGGTTATTCAACATTTATAAAGTGTGTTTTATTGTCTATTTTGATTTAATTTCTCTGATTGCAGAATGTGAAACATGGCCGTAACAAAAGCAGGAAGTGTGTTCATGGCTTTTCTCTTCTCTGTGGGAGGTATGATAAATAATAGCAATATATTTCTCCTTTTAATCAGTATCGTTGTGTGACCTACAGACAAATATCATAAAACAATCAGAATAAGATGCTTCTAAATGTTCTTCTAGCGTGCCCAGTGTCACCTACATCGTCCTTCACTCTTCTCTGAGTAATGTTTATCTGTTGTTTCCAACCACACACACCACAGAAAATGTAGTGTCAACATCACATTGGAAGAATTAGGATGTTGTTGTGCTTATAGCATGTGCGTAGGGGTACTGTATACTACAAAGCAGGTTCAATGAGCAAGGCAGACAACTTAAATAAACAACCAGAAATAACAATGGATTTTCTGGTTCATTAATAAGAAAGCTAAACTTAGATATGTGTTTTAGGTTGAGTCAATTAGACCATGCCTATTTCAAGCTCATCTTAAAAAAATGAAGAAAATAGGCCTTATGATGTGTGATTGTATTGCAGTGAAACTGGCCCACAATGGATGGAGTGTGTCTTACACTCGGAAGCAAATCTGTATCTTGAAAGGTTCATCGGTGGACCTAACCTGCTTTTACACATATCCCAGTGGATATTTAGTCACCTCAACATTCTGGTTTAGTGCCAAACAAAGTGATAGGTGGAGAGAAAATTCAATCCCAGAGGACCTAACAGAAGACCCAGGGTATTCAGGTCGTGTGAAGTACCCTGGAACAGAAAGTGGTCACTCCACTCTGAGAATCACAGACCTGAGAGAGGAAGACTCAGCTGAGTATCACTTCTCGTTTCATAAACAGACTTCAGGTTTGGGTTATAGCTTACCGGGAACAGCTCTTTCCATCACAGGCCTGCAGGTGAAGGTGACAGGAAGTCAGAAACTGACACTGACCTGTAGCACCACCTGCCCTCTGAGTGACAACCCCACCTATATGTGGTACATGAATGGACAATATCTACAAGAAGATATCTTTCCCTGGTACCGATACTTAGTCAGCAGTAAATATGCAGGCAGCTACTCCTGTGCTGTAAAAGGCCATGAGAATCTCCACTCTCCTGCAGTGTGTGTTCATGGTCACAACTGTCAGAGTGTTACTACTGTCAATAGAAATATGTGTGCCTTAAAGGGGACATCAGTGGACATTTCCTGCACTTACACATATCCCAACGACCCCCAGATCAGTAAAGCATTCTGGTCTAATAAATGGGGTACTAGAGGAGAGCCTGAAGATCTGAGCCAGGACCCAAAGTATGTGGGTCGTGTGGAGTACCGTATTCCTGGAAATAAGGAGAATGACTGTACCCTGAGATTCACAGGTCTGAGAATGAGTGACTCAGCTGAGTACAGATTCAGGCTCAGAACCATTTTAGGAGGGAAGTTTGCTGGAACTCCTGTATTGCTGACTGTCACAGATGTCCTATTGGAGTTGGATCCCACATCTGTGTCAGAGGGGGAGAGTGCCATACTGAGATGTAGAACCAAATGTACACTGGGTCCAAACACAGCCTTTATTTGGTATAAGAATGGACAGCCTATACCAAACAACTATCCCTACTCCAACAGACTGTACCAAAACCCAGTCAGCAATGACGATGCAGGCAGCTACTCCTGTGCTGTAGATGGCCATGATGATCTCCACTCTCCGGAAGTGACTCTCAGAGTCAGATACAAACCAAAGAGCACCTCAGCTTCAGTCAGTCCCTCTGGTAAGATAGTGGAGGGCAGTTCAGTGACTCTGACATGCAACAGTGATGCCAACCCACCAGTGCAGAATTACACCTGGTTGAAGAGAAACGTAACTTCACCAAAAGCTTCAGGGCAGAGTTATACTATCACTAAAATCAGCTCTGAAGACAATGGAGAATACTACTGTGAGGCACGGAACATTTTAGGGGGAGAGAATTCCAGTCTCATTCCTATTTATATTCCTGTTGCTTTTCTTTGGGCTCCTGTAGTGGGGTTAGGGGTGGGAGCTGTTTTGGCTGCTGGAGCACTTGTCTTCACTTACTGCATGCTGAAGAGAAGATTCAGAGGAAGTGATCATTCCATAACGGACACACACAGTGTCCATGTCCATCCTGACCCTAACAGTGACACGTACACAGCTCTGATCAACATCAAGTCCCCTGAAAATGAAAATTTAAGGGGCACCACCAGTGACACGTACACAGCTCTGATCAACATCAAGTCCCCTGAAAATGACAAACAGGAAGGTGTAACACACACAGACCTCCAGAGAGAAGATCAAATCCCAGTATATGAAAACATCCCATTGTATGAGACCATCCTGAGAGTAGAACCACCACAGAGCCTGGACTGAAAGCATTTGGCAGACCCATGGTATCAAAGAAAACCTAGACCTCACATACACATTGATTTCTTTGAGATGAGGTTATTGAGCTTTAATTTATTATTCAAATGATTAAAAGCTGTAAGTGAAATTATGTATTAATAATGGACAACGGTCCCAAGATTATGCTTCTGTACTTTCCCTAAAGGATTTGCTATTATCGTGTTAGAAGTTATTCATTTGGCTGCTATCAGAGATAAATGTACCTTCCTGAAAAAATATAAAATATCATACTATTTATACTTATTTTATTCTCAAATGATTTGTGATAACTGTAGTTGAGAGTAAGTTACATGTTGTTGTAAATAAGGCCACGTTTTTAAATGAATAAAGTGAGTGAGTGTGTGTGTGCATTCTGCTTGCTTGCTTCAAAGTATGAAAGCATCCCACTGTGCAACTGTCTTATGTCCCTGAGCCGGTTTACCCTGCCGAGGGGTCTTACTCCCACTGGGCAGGCTCAGTAGTGACTCAGCCCTCAGCACGGACCCCGTTCCCAGGCTGCAGCTGCCAGCTGTTCCAGCACAGGCTTTCCCATCTACCTGATATGCATCTTGATTCAGAGAAATAAAATAACATGGATTCATGCAAAACGGTCATTACACTGTTAGGGACTCAATCTCACAAATCTCTCATCTGACTTGGTGGCAACGAGCCTGGTGTTTCTCATTAAAGAGTTGAAAGGAGCATTTTGACCATCATGGGTTTTGAGAATGGATGGCCAGTGATTAACTGAAATCATTTTACAGTAGGGATCCATTAATTATTAATTATTTAATGAATTCATTAATTATTACATTTTTGTCTAGAAATCAACACCACTACATTCATGTCAGCATTTTCTCGGTTAAACCAAGAGATTTAGAGCATATTGGCATGACTCACTTACTGCATGCTGCACACTGCACACTTACTGCATGCTGAAGAGAAGATTCAGAGGAAGTGATCATTCCATAACGGACACACACAGTGTCCATGTCCATCCTGACCCTAACAGTGACACGTACACAGCTCTGATCAACATCAAGTCCCCTGAAAATGAAAATTTAAGGGGCACCACCAGTGACACGTACACAGCTCTGATCAACATCAAGTCCCCTGAAAATGACAAACAGGAAGGTGTAACACACACAGACCTCCAGAGAGAAGATCAAATCCCAGTATATGAAAACATCCCATTGTATGAGACCATCCTGAGAGTAGAACCACCACAGAGCCTGGACTGAAAGCATTTGGCAGACCCATGGTATCAAAGAAAACCTAGACCTCACATACACATTGATTTCTTTGAGATGAGGTTATTGAGCTTTAATTTATTATTCAAATGATTAAAAGCTGTAAGTGAAATTATGTATTAATAATGGACAACGGTCCCAAGATTATGCTTCTGTACTTTCCCTAAAGGATTTGCTATTATCGTGTTAGAAGTTATTCATTTGGCTGCTATCAGAGATAAATGTACCTTCCTGAAAAAATATAAAATATC
The DNA here is from genome assembly GCF_002021735.2 of Oncorhynchus kisutch. NCBI lineage: Eukaryota > Metazoa > Chordata > Actinopteri > Salmoniformes > Salmonidae > Oncorhynchus > Oncorhynchus kisutch. The sequence continues at coordinate 41,981,952 of NC_034195.2, read as the reverse complement.
ATACTATTTATACTTATTTTATTCTCAAATGATTTGTGATAACTGTAGTTGAGAGTAAGTTACATGTTGTTGTAAATAAGGCCACGTTTTTAAATGAATAAAGTGAGTGAGTGTGTGTGTGCATTCTGCTTGCTTGCTTCAAAGTATGAAAGCATCCCACTGTGCAACTGTCTTATGTCCCTGAGCCGGTTTACCCTGCCGAGGGGTCTTACTCCCACTGGGCAGGCTCAGTAGTGACTCAGCCCTCAGCACGGACCCCGTTCCCAGGCTGCAGCTGCCAGCTGTTCCAGCACAGGCTTTCCCATCTACCTGATATGCATCTTGATTCAGAGAAATAAAATAACATGGATTCATGCAAAACGGTCATTACACTGTTAGGGACTCAATCTCACAAATCTCTCATCTGACTTGGTGGCAACGAGCCTGGTGTTTCTCATTAAAGAGTTGAAAGGAGCATTTTGACCATCATGGGTTTTGAGAATGGATGGCCAGTGATTAACTGAAATCATTTTACAGTAGGGATCCATTAATTATTAATTATTTAATGAATTCATTAATTATTACATTTTTGTCTAGAAATCAACACCACTACATTCATGTCAGCATTTTCTCAGTTAAACCAAGAGATTTAGAGCATATTGGCATGACTCATGTACTGGAGGCACAGCCACAAAGTCATACAATCTGATTTGAAACCTAACCACACTGCTAACTTTATGCATAAACCTAACATTAAATTAAGACAAAAGGCACATTTTTGTTTTCATGAATTTGTTCAATATATAGGCCATTTTTCAGGCCCATCTACTGGGAATCGATCAGCTCTGCCTCCGTGCAACAGTGATTCCTCCCAATCAACATCAACCTGCAGGGTATTATGACTCATTAATTATTTAGGAGAGGTTGACATTATTTTACTTACTTTATTACATACAGTTCACTGTCAAGGCCAAATGCAGTTCAAAACAGTAGGGGTCGTCTCCACAAAAAGACAACAGTTTAGTTGACACTGACTACATTAGGAAAGGCTAAATGGTCAATCATACAACACTACATTTTCTGATACCATGATCACACTGAAAAATAGGCAATTTGCCTCAAGAAATAGAATTGAAGTTCAAACACAATATTGCTTTTAAACATATCCCCTGGTATCAAATTCTATGAACACATAAGACCTTGGAAGCCTTATTGCTCTAGGGCAAGTATTTAGTTCAGTCAGCTACTGTAGCTATCACAGAACAGTACATTCGTGACTCATCTCTAGTCCTGTACAGTATCAACGCCTGTGTAGGTAAACAAAACCTCCCTTGTGTAATGATATCCTAGCGGAATCTTTAGGGTCAAGTTTCTTGGCAACAAAGGTAAACCAAGGAATTGGCACAGCCAGGTGATGGGGGATGTCTAGTGACAAGACCTGATGAAGCTGAAAACATGGTCCATTCAATATTGGGCCACATCCTGGCTGGCAGTATTAAAACGTAATCGAGCATCTGAACAGAATCAGAGGAACACTTGACACAATCGCTGGTATGCTAAATGATGAGGGCGATCTGTTAGACATTAGAAGAGGCTGGTCAGATGTCTATATAAAGCTGCACCAAAAGGACTCACATAAAATAGAGAACCATTTGTATAAACTAGCTGCTTTTTCATCAGCCCCTAACAAAACTAAAGGATGTCCTTATAAATGTACAGTACCAGTCAAAAGTTTGAGAACACCTACTAATTCAAGGGTTTTTCTTTATTTGTACTATATTCTACATTGTAGACATCAAAACTATGAAATAACACATATTTGAATCGTGTAGTAACCAAAGAAGTGTTAAACAAATAGCCACCCGTAAGCTTGATGACAGCGTTACACAATCTTGGAATTCTCTCAACCAGCGTCATGAGGTAGTCACCTGGAATTAATGAACAGGTGTGCCTTATTAAAAGTTCATTTGTGGAAGTTCTTTCATTCGTAATGTATTTGAGCCAATCAGTTGTGTTGTGAGAAGGTAGCGGTGGTATACAGAGCAAGTCTATATTATGGCAAGAACAGCTCAAATAAGCAAAGAGAAACGACAGTCCATGAATGTCAGTCAATACGGAAAATTTCAAGAACTTTGAAAGTTTCTTCAAGCGCAGTCGCAAAAACCCTCAAGCGCTATGATGAAACTGGCTCTCATCAGGTCCGCCACAGGAAAGGAAGACCCAGAGTTCATTAGAGTTACCAGCCTCAGAAATTGCAGCCCAAATATAAAGTAAGACACACCTTAACATCAACTGTTCAGAGGAGACTGCATGAATCAGGCCTTCATGGTCGAACTGCTGCAAAGAAACCACTACTAAAGGACACCAATAAGAAGAGACTTGCTTGGGCCAAGAAACACGAGCAATGGACATTAGACCGGTGGAAATCTGTCCTTTGGTCTGATGAGTCCAAATGTAAGATTTTTGGTTCCAAGAATTAACAGATGATCTCTACATGTGTGGTTCCCACTGTGAAGAACAGAGGAGGTGGGATGGTGCTTTGCTGGTGACAATGTTGGTGATTTATTTAGAATTCAAGGCACACTTAACCAACATGGCTAACACAGCATTCCGCAGCGATACGCCATCCCATCTGGTTTGCTTAGGCTGTGTAAGGGCGATTTGACCAAGAAGGAGAGTGATGAGCGCTGACTCAGATGACCTGGCCTCCACAATCACCTGACCTCAACCTAATTGAGATGGTTTGGGCCCCAGAGTGAAGGAAAAGCAGCCAACAAGTGTGCAAAGCAGTCATCAAGGCAAAGGGTGGCTACTTTAAAGAATTTGTTTAACACTTTTTTGGTTATTTCATAGTTGTGATGTCTTCACTATTACTCTACAATGTAGAAAAAGGTTGTTTTTTTTATCAAGAAAAACCCTTGAATGAGTAGGTGTGTCAAAACATTTGACTGGTGCTGTATAAGATACTCAAAATGACCATATTGGGTAAAGGAGAAGATCAAGAAGGAAGAATCACTTTCCTTAAATGTATCCATAATTGAAAGAAATGGGCATTTAATGTATACGCTCCAAATTCATATGATCCTATGTGTTTTTGATTCTCTGAACAGCATACTGTTAGAATGAACTGAATTCCATCTGGGTATTGGGACAGACATGAATGCCATATTGGACATGCGGGACAAATCGAATAACACCAATTACAATCCACATGCAACCAAGGCTCTCCAGAATATACTTGGATTACAACCTCATTAATGCCTGGCGGGCACATAATCCTGAAGCAAAAGATTACACTCAAACATGCATAAATCATTCTCACGAATCGATTTCATACTATTACCAACACCTCTATTTTGTTTAATCAAGAAAATAGAAATTTGACATACACTACACGACCACAAGTATGTGGACACCCCTTCAAATTAGTTGATTCGGCTATTTCAGCCACACCCGTTGCTGACAGGTGTATAAAATCAAGCACACAGCCATGCAATCTCCATAGACAAAACTTGGCAGTCGATTGGCACGTACTGAAGAGCTCAGTGACTCTATGACAACCGTCATAGAATGCCACCATTCCAACAAGTCAGTCATCAAATTTCTGCCTCGCTAGAGCTGCCCCGGTCAACTGTAAGTGCTGTTATTGTGAAGTGGAAACGTCTAGGAGCAACAACGGCTCAGCCACTAAGAGGAAGGCCACACAAGCTCACAGAATGGGAGTCCTCGGGTGCAACACACACTACCGAGTCCCAAACTGCCTCTGGAAGCAATGTCAGCACAATAACGGTTCGTCGGGAGTTTCATGAAATGGGTTTCCATGGCCGAGCAGCCGCACACAAGCCTAAGATCACCATGCGCAACGCCAAGCATCGGCTGGAGTGGTGTAAAGCTCACCGCCATTGGAGCAGTGGAAACCGTTCTCTGGAGTCAATCACCACGCTACACCATCTGGCAGTCCGACGGACAAATCTGGGTTTGGCTGATGCCAGGTAAAACGCTACCTGCCCCAATGCATAGTGCCAACTGTAAAGTTTGGTGGAGGAGGAATCATGGTATGTGGCTGTTTTTCATGTTTTGGGCTAGGCTCCTTAGTTTCAGTGAAGGGAAATCTTAACTCTACAGCATACAATGACATTCTAGATCCCTCAACTCTGGACCTTGAAGGTGAACAATGTGTGAACAATGAATTGCTCCACGATTGCCGTTGATAATGGCAGACCCTGGCATTGACCCCAGTCTCCGAGGGCGTCTCAGGGGGAGATGGGAAATGCAAAAAACACATTTCCAATTCACACACATAAATACACACTTCTGAAATGGGACAAATAAGCACCCACCAAATTAGTAGCATCAGTAGTAGTAGTAGTATTACTGGAATGATAAAGCAGTATTACCAGCTCCTCTCTACAAAAGGGGTGACCACTGGAGTAAGGAAAACCTTTTAAGACCAAAGCTATGGCGAGTTATTTTTCAACAGCACAACATAAAATATTGAATTTCAAGAAGAAAACTTCCAGCAAACATGATTTAACAGAGTTTATTCCTTCTTTTTGGTTTACAAACAAAAAGGCACCCATTGATTGTTTTAAACATTTACCTTGACTGTGGAAAGAGCTTTTACACCGTCAATGAAATATGCAGAGCGCATACCCGGGAACATTAACTGAGGGTCATGGTAAAGACAACAAATTGGTTATAGGGTACAGATCTTTCTAGGGGACTACATTCTACAATTATACGAGGAAGCAGGACAACAAAACATTTGCAGGCAGTCAAAAGGCAAGAGGAATATATTACATGAAATCTCATTTCTGTCCAGACGGGTATTGGAATATGCTGCTGTAAAACCATAAAGAATGTAAAAGTTCGATGTGCAATGCTCTTCGAATAGAAGAGCATTAGAATGATCCAGTAATATGAATCCCTAGCAACACAAACGGAAGTAGTAGAAGGGGTCTGCTCCACTCCCTTACTTCACTGGCAAGACAAGTTCCTAAGAAACTCGGAATTGGCAGTTCCATTGCAAGACAAGTTTAACAATACTACATAGCAAGCCACATACCAGAAAAAACCCACTATTACACACTAAAATCTTCAAATCCAATACAGAAACTGGATTAAAAAAAGCAAGTGAAAGCAAGGATCTTTCTAAATGTGGTACTTAACAGTTATTACAACAGACTTGTCAAGTTATTAATTCATATTAAAATAGAAGCAACTACAGTATTCCCTTAACTTTCAGGAATCTTAGGTGTTTTTTTAGTAAGCTGTGCAAAAAGTCAGGCTGTGTTAACTATTTCATTTTGTGAAAAATGGTACACTTAAAAGAACTGACAATAGAATTGATAAAACAGTTTAAACACGATGCAGTAAATCCCACATGTAAAGTAAAATGGTAACCAGCACCTGAAGTTGTATCAGGTGAATGGGTTTCCTCAAGCTTTTCGCTTCAGTAAATAAATGGCCATGTAATATTAATTGTTGTTTAATAGCATAAAAATACTTTTTAAGCCAGATCTTGAAGTCTACCTAGAGTTGTACACAAACTGATTAGAACACATAGATCGGAGTGCTCTTTTTAAGTTTCAACTAGATAGTATAGCCACAAAGTCCAAATTGGCAATATCGTAAAAGTTTATCAAAACAAAAATGTGCTTTTTGGTCTTCATTTAAGGTTAGGCATAAGGTTGGCAGTGTGTTCAAGGTTAGGTTTAAAATCCTATTTTAAGAGGCAGAATTGTAGACAGGGCGTATTACTTTGTGGCTGTGGTAACTAATGACAATCATTAATATTTTGTCATAGACAAGTTCAGGCACAATTCACACAAACCTCCCAGAAAGTGGATCACTTACTAATCTTATTCCCAATGGATCATGTGAGCACAGATCAAAGGACTATTTTATAAATCTGGCCAAACATCCATGATAGAGTTGAAGATGGAAGTTTACATACACTTATGTTGGAGTCATTAAAACTTGTTTTTCAACCACGCCACACATTTCTTGTTAACACACTATAGTTTTGGCAAGTTGGTTAGGACATCTACTTGTGCATGACACAAGTCATTTTTCCAACAATTGTTTACAGACAGATTATTTCACTTATAATTCACTGTATCACAATTCTAGTGGGTCAGAAGTTTACATACACTAAGTTGACTGTGCCTTTAAACAACTTGCAAAATTCCAGTAAATTATGTAATGGCTTTTTAGAAGCTTCTGATAGGCTAATTGACATCATTTGAATCAATTGGAGGTGTACCTGTGGATGTATTTAAAGGCATAACTTCAAACTCTTTGCTTGACATCATTGGAAAAACTAAAGAAATCAGCCCCCCAAAAAATCGTAGACCTCCACAAATCTGGTTCATCCTTGGGAGCAAACGACCCTGTGAAGATGCTGGAGGAAACAGGTACAAAAGTATCTATATCCACAATAAAACAAGTCCTATATTGACATAACCGGAATGGCCGCTCAGCAAGGAAGAAGCCACCGCTCCAAAACCGCCATAAAAAAGCCAGACTACGGTTTGCAACTGCACATGGGGACAAAGATTGTACTTTTTGGAGAAATGTCCTCTGGTCCGATGAAACAAAAATAGAACTGTTTGGCCATAATGACCATCGTTATGCTTGGAGGAAAAATGGGGAGGCTTGCAAGCCAAAGAACACCATCCCAACCGTGAAGCACAGGGTTGGCAGCATCATGTTGTGGGGGGGTGCTCTGCTGCAGGAGGGACTGGTGCACTTCACAAAATAGAAGTTAAAGCTTGGTCGCAAATGGGTCTTCCAAATGGACAATGACCCCAAGCATACTTCCAAAGTTGTGGCAAAATGGCTTAAGGACAACAAAGTCAAGGTATTGGAGTGGCCATCATAAAGCCCTGACCTCAATCCTATAGAAAATGTATATGCAGAACTGAAAAAGCGTGTGCGAGCAAGGAGGCCGACAAACCTGACTCAGTTACACCAGCTCTGTCAGGAGGAATGGGCCAAAATTCACCCAACTTATTGTGGGAAGCTTGGGGAAGGCTATCCAAAATGTTTGACGCAAGTTCAACAATTTAAAGGCAATGCCACCAAATACTAATTGAGTGTATGTAAACTTCTGACCCACTGGGAATGTGATGAAAGAAATAAAAGCTGAAATAAATAATCCTCTCTACTATTATTCTGACATTTCACATTCTTAAAACAAAGGTGTGATCCTAACTGACCAAAGACAGGGAATTTTTACTAGGATTAAATGAGTTTAAATGTATTTGGCTAAGGTGTATGTAAACTTCCAACTTCAACTGAAGGTATAAGTGACTATATGACAACTGGACATTCCGAATGAATGTCATGCAGCATACAACCACAGGAAAGTGCACAGTAAGTCCAACATGTTAAGACAATATGTACAAGACAACATGGAAAAGGGACAAGTAAAAAAAGTAAAAAATGTTACAAGTGCCCAACAACCCAGGCAAACATTGGATAAAGACCACCTTTGAAAGTTATTATAGCATGAGACAGAGGTAAAGGTGTTCAGAAGAGAAGAGGCCTCTCCCCATGCATGGAATATCCCAAACTCGACAACAGGCAAAACATGTGAGATGCATAAGCAGAACACAACGCTCCCATTTCAGACAGTTAAATAAATGACCAACATGGGGAAAGACAGTTACTCATTATTTTAAAATGGACATAGATGCAAATTTCTGATAGCTGTCATCAGTGAAAGCAGTGTAAAGAGCCCTTGGACTACCTACCCAAACTCTCCAAAATCAAGTCCTCTGAGCAGTTGCCTGATCTGAGCTACATGAGCTATGGGGTATTTGGGCCAGAATCATAAGCGGACAGTCCAGTCAGAAATGGTTTGAAAATTGTTTTAAAACAATTAAAAAATACATAGCTCTGCAAGGTCAGCTGATGCAAGATAATCATACCTGTTAGGCACTGTAAAAAGCCTATCTATTACCATCTACCTTGTGCTTGATCATGTCATTGTGTAATAGTCATTGCCACCATCAAGCATACAGTATATGGGTGCCTTTACCCCTATTCAAGCAGGAAAATGTAAACTGTTAATCAAAACCACCGCCTGACCACCCTGGGGGCTGTCAGCAAAGCAATGCTCCATCTCCATGACAACCAAACTAGGCATCACTAACTCTGTTTGGCTGACTATCAATGTACAAGGTGAGCATCATAAGACCAGGGGGCTGATTAGATTCATGCTTAGTCAAATGCAGTTCTACCCCCCACATCAGGGATCACACTGCAAAGAAAAGGGGACATTTCACATACAGTAGATTAATAGTATGTCAGACACTTAAGTAACTCAAAATATTATAGGATTTGCAGAGCAATGTCGGATACATAGCTATCTGAAGGGGGGCTGGGCAGGAGGGAGAGAAGGCGGACTGGGGCTGCTGGATTGAGGAGAGTGGATGGGGTCAAGGTGAGTACACCACGTGGACTCAGTATTTCATGGTGCTGGATGCTCGGAAATAGGACAGGAACTTAAAGCAGAGGCTGACCACAATGTACCAGATGTTCCTGGCCATCTGGGACCGAGCGATGAACACTCGCCAGATGAACACGACCAGGACCGTGTTGAACGTGTAGCGGATGTTCCTCAACCTGAAACATACAAGAGGATGACAAACTTTTGTTTTATGACCAGAGCCTAGTTGCCATGGAGATCAGTTTGCGGTAAATGAAGAAATACATTGAAGTGTTCTTGGTAGCTTGCATGTAGATGCATTCACCTGCATTCTCAGGAGATGAGCAAATACATCAACTAGCAATTTAGCAGGAATAGGACATTTAAATGGATACTTCGGGATTTTGGCAATGAAGCCCTTTATCTACTTCCCCAGAGAGATGACAAAGTATCCCTTTAAATATAACTTTTCCTGATAACACATGTAATAGACATTTAGCCTTTGAATATTGTGAGCAAAGATGAATGTTAAAGCAGAGGATACCAGGGAAACATTGGGATTTGCTGGTGATCCCAAAAAACTGAAAGAAATTTGTGAAATTGAAATACAATTTCAAATTGCATGACAATGAATTATTATTCAAGATTTTTAATAAGAGGATAGTTTTTATTGTGGCACCTAGTGGCTGATATGAGGTGAGTAATGTCAAATACCTTCGCGGAACCTTCCTCAAGGCAGCTTTCGTTCTTCCCTGGGGCACAGGGAACGGTGCACATCCCTGTTCACCCAGTTGGCTGTGTTTGTCAAATGTTTGGGTAAGCAAACTTCTTTCTTTCTCTCAGAATGTTTTACCGCTTACTCACGTAAACAACAGCCAATGATTTTGGCCTTTGGTCTGTATATCGGTTTATATTTCCGGTTTTTATTTTCAATATGATAAACACTTGCACAATATGGCTGAGCCTAACCGAACCACAGACAGAACGGAAAACACTTTCAGCTGATTGCAAGTAAACTTGCTTCGGTTGACTACGTTTGGTTACATTTGGCTATTGTTTAAATATTGTGCATCACGCGCAATGAGCTAAGAGATTAAAAATACAAGCAACAGAACCTACCGGAGCCGCAAAAAGTTGGGTAAACAACACTTTCCTGTGGATACCCCATCTCATCTCTTTCCGCCAAAAGGACTCACAGCATGTACAACCAGTAAAATAAGTGTAAATATTGTATTCAACATTCTGGCTTGTAGAGGGACTATTGTGTCTTTTTTAGGGCGACTTCAGTCAGACTGAAAATCTGATGTTTAGGCAAAGTAGGTAGAATGTTATTTTTGTTGGTCTAGTACGCCCTTAGCGAATGAGCTGGTATTCAGGCAAGAGATTCGGGGTTGTCTTGGCCGGCGGACAAAGTCGTTGTATGTTTGTCTTATTTTGTCACCACTTCCCCACTTCCTCCAGGGCTGGCTGTCTTTTGGAGGGGCTATTTTGTCACCACTTCCCCACTTCCTCCAGGGCTGGCTGTCTTTTGGAGGGGCTATTTTGTCACCACTTCCCCACTTCCTCCAGGGCTGGCTGTCTTTTGGAGGGGCTATTTTGTCACCACTTCCCCACTTCCTCCAGGGCTGGCTGTCTTTTGGAGGGGCTATTTTGTCACCACTTCCCCACTTCCTCCAGGGCTGGCTGTCTTTTGGAGGGGCTATTTTGTCACCATTTCCCCACTTCCTCCAGGGCTGGCTGTCTTTTGGAGGGGCTATTTTGTCACCACTTCCCCACTTCCTCCAGGGCTGGCTGTCTTTTGGAGGGGCTATTTTGTCACCACTTCCCCACTTCCTCCAGGGCTGGCTGTCTTTTGGAGGGGCTATTTTGTCACCACTTCCCCACTTCCTCCAGGGCTGGCTGTCTTTTGGAGGGGCTATTTTGTCACCACTTCCCCACTTCCTCCAGGGCTGGCTGTCTTTTGGAAGGACTATTTTGATTAGAGAACACCGGCAAGTCTTATGAATTCACGTGTGCTTTTGCATGCTAATTATCAAATGTGTTTCCATCTTTCAAAGCGTGTTTCATCTTGAGTGAGCCATCTTACAAAGCATGTTTAACCATGAGTGTGCCATCTTACAACGTGTGTGAATATACACTTAGTGGTCAATTTATTAGGTACACCCATCTAGTACCGGGTTGGACCCCCCTTTGCCTCCAGAACAGCCTGAATTCTTTGGGGAGTGGAAACGTTACTCGATTGGGTTGCAGACAAAACATTATTTTTACCCCCCTCAGCCCTCGCGCTAGCCACTTTCTCTGAGATATCCCAGTCGAAACCGGATGCAGTTTGATTGCCATCTTAAGTGGACATCCAATTCACTAACATTGCCCCCTTGGCCCCTCGATTTTGGCACGAGGGAGCAAGTGAAGAACTTTTATCACTTGTGGGGTTAATATGACCCACAATTCAACGCAAACTGTAGTCACGTGTCATACTCCAGTAGATGCGAAGTGTCAAATTGAATCAACATGGCTGCATTTTTTGGCATGTCAGACAAAAGTATGACGCTATAGATGACATTGATTTTAGCGTTGGCAAATTGGCTTAGTCTCGTTGTGAGGAGTTTATAAAAATGTAGATAGCGTTAAACATATTTTTGGGAATAAATAACCAAACTATAAAACTAGCTAGCCAGCTATGGGTAACTGTAGCTAGCTTGCTACCTGCCAGGAGTACTATTTTTTGTTTGTCGCACCATTCTCGGTAAACCCTAGACACTGTCGTGCGTGAAAAGCCCAGGAGGCTGGTAGTTTGAGATACCGGAACTGGCGCACCTGGCACAGATGATCATACCACGCTCAAAGTTGCTTAGGTCACTCGTTTTGCCCACCCTAACATTCAATCAAACAGTAACTGAATGCCTCGATGCCTGCTTTATATAGCAAGCCATGGCCACGTGACTCATGTCTGTAAGAGCGAAAATAAATGATGAATGGGGTGGTGTACCTAATGAACTGGCCTCAGTGTACATGATCTAAAGTTTGCATGAGATTCTCCTAGAGGTGTTTTACATGCAAGGCTTGAGTCTTAGATACTTAGTATTATTTATTGCCCTGCTACTAATTCATTGTATGTGTCCTCTAAGCCCTAGTCCTAGCCAAGGTGTATCTGGGGTTATGATTTCTATGTATTGTTGGTTGTGTTAATAAACATTGGCACGGTTTAATTCTGTTTATCGTTCATTTGAAAGGACCTGTGGTAAGTTTAGTTCCGAGGACCTCCCCTAGCATATAAAAAATGTGTTATTGTCAAGTTAGATAGATAGAGACATGTAGATAGAGACATTTCTCTTACTTGTTGAGGTGTTTGCGTGCTGCTGGCAGGCCGGACTCAGCCTCGTTCAGGACATACTTCTTAGTCCCCATGCAGTAGTTCTCCATGTACTCTGCCCAGTTCAGCTGTCGCACGTCAAAGTTGAATGTCTGGACCAAAAAAAACATCAAGAGTATTTCATATTGTAAGGATAGGCATTGAGCAACTATGTAATAGAGGAAAAATGTCTACAAAAGTACAATATGAAACATTATCACTAGGTTTCTGGACCAACGTATATTCACTGTGCATTTCAGCCAGGCCTCGAAATTCCAACACAATTACTCCATTCAAAACCAAGCTGAATAATTCAATTGTGCTTCGGCTACAATCTCAAACAAACATACTCCATTCGTCTGTCTGCCACTCTACCAGCGTGTGTGTCCTACACAAGTATGTGTGTGTCCTAGAAGTGTGTGTGTCCTAGAAGTGTGTGTATATGTGGGTCCTACAAGTGTGTGACTGGTGGGTGGGCATAAAGCATACCCTCTTGTCATCAGCACCCATCTGGTTCATGAGCATGGTGACGTTGTCATTTTTCCACACCCACGAATGGCTCGTGAAGTACTCCAGCACCATCATGGCCCTGTGCAGCCTCGTAATGGTCTTCATCATCCTGCCGTGGTAACAGGGAAGAGGCAGGTATTAGGTAGGCACAGCTGGCACTGAGCCATCTTTTCAAGAGTGGTTTTCATTTGTTTTATATACACAGTACTAGTCAAAAGTTTGGACACACCTACAAATTCAGGGGTTTTTCTTTATTTTTACTATTTTATACATTGTAGAATAATAGTGAAGACATCAAAACTATGAAATAACACATATGGAATCATGTAATAACCAAAAAAGTGTTAAACAAATCTATTTTAGATTCTTCAAAGTGGCCACCCTTTGCCTTGATGACAGCTTTGCACACTCTTGGCATTCTCTCAACCTGCTTCATGAGGTAGTCACTTGGAATGCATTTCAATTAACAGGTGTGCCTTGTTGAAAGTTCATTTGTGGAATTTCTTTCCTTCTTAATGCGTTTGAGCCAATCAGTTGTGTTGTGACAAGGTGCGGGGGTATACAGAAGATAGCCCTATTTGGTAAAAGACCAAGTCCATTTTATGGAAAGAACAGCTCAAATAAGCAAAGAGAAATGACAGTCCATTATTACTTTAAGACATGGTCAATCAATCCAGAAGATTTCAATAACTTTGAAAGTTTCTTCAAGTTCAGTCACAAAAGCCATCAAGACCTATGATGAAACTGGCTCATGAGGACCGCCACAGGAAAGGAAGACCCAGAGTTACCTCTGCTGCAGAGGAAAAGTTCATTAGAGTTACCAGCCTCAGAAATTGCAGCTCAAATAAATGTGTCATAGATTTCAAGTAACAGACACATCACAACATCAACTGTTCAGAGGAGACCGCGTGAATCAGGCCTTCATGGTCGAATTGCTTCAAAGAAACCACTACTAAAGGACACCAATAATAAGAAGAGCCTTGCTTGGGCAAAGAAACACGAGCAATGGACATTAGACCGGTGGAAATCTGTCCTTTGTGAGACGCTGAGTAGGTGAACGGATGATCTCCGCATGTGTGGTTCCCACCGTGAAGCATGGAGGAGGTGGTGTGATGGTGTGGGGGTGCTTTGCTGGTTATACTGTCGGTGATTTATTTAGAATTCAAGGCACATTTAACCAGCATGGCCACAACAGCATTCTGCAGCGATACACCGTCCCATCTGGTTTGTGCTTAGTGGGGACTATCATACACATACCTTCAGGCTGTGTAAGGGCTATTTGACCAAGAAAGAGAGTGATGGAGTGCTGCATCGGATGACCTGCCCTCCACAATCACCCGTCCTCAACCCAATTGAGATGGTTTGGGATGAGTTGGTTCGCAGAGTAAAGGAAAAGCAGCCAACAAGTGCTCAGCATATGTGGGAACTCCTTCAAAACGGTTGGTTACAACATGATTCCATGTGGTATTTCATAGTTTAGATGTCTTCACTATTATTCTACAATGTAGAACATTGTAAAAAGAAAGAAAAACCTCTGAATGAGTAGGTGTCTCCAACATTTTGACTGAAACTGGACACAAAGTACCCCTTTACTTTTTCCACATTTTGTTATGTTACAAATTGGGATTCAAATGGATTTAAATGGTATTTTGCTAGACAGCCATTTTCAGGTCTTGCCCTAGATCTTTAAGCCGATTTAAGTCAAAACTCTTAACTAGGACACTCAGGAACATTCAATGTCATCTTGGGAAGCAACTCCATTGTATATTTAGCCTATTTTATATTTTACGTTATTGTCCTGCTGAAAGGAGAATGTGTCTCCCAGTGTCTGTTGGAAAGCAGACAAGCAGGTTTTTCTATAGGATTTTGCCTGTGCTTAGCTCTATTCAGTTTATTTTTATCCCCCCCAAAATCTCCCTAGTCCTTGCCGATGATGAGCATACCCATAACATGATGCAGTCACCACCATGCTATGAATGAGCATACCCATAACATGATGCAGTCACCACCATGCTATGAAATTGGAAGAGTGGCACTCAGTGATGTGTTGTGTTTGCCCCAAACATAATTCAGGACAAAAAGTTTTCATTATTACTTTAGTGCCTTATTGCAAACAGCATGCATGTTTTTGTTTTTAAAGTCACCATGGGCCTGTGTGCAGTTTCCTTTTTCTCCGGCAACTGAGTTAAGGATGCCTGTATCTTTGTAGTGACTGGGAGTGTTGATACACCATCAAAAGCACAATTAATAACATCACTCTGCTCAAAGGGGTATTCAGTGTCTGCTTTTATTTGATTTGTTAAATTTTTTATCCATCTACCAATAGGTGCCCTTCTTATCCAGGCATTGGAAAACCTCCCTGTTCTTTGTGGTTGAATCTGTGTTTCAAACGCACTACTCGACTGAGGATAATTGTGTGTGTGGGGTACAGAGTAATGTAAGGTAATCATAAAAAATGTAATGTTATCCACTATTATTGAGTCCATGCAACTTAAGCAAATTATTACTCCAGAGCTTATTTAGGCTTGCCATTAAGGGGTTGAATACTTATTGACATTTCAGTTATTTGTAAAAAATTTAATGTAATACATTTTTAATTTAGGCTGTACCAACAAAATGTGGAAAAAGTAAAGGGATGTGAATCATTTCTGAAGGCATTGTATGAGATTGGAATAATACTGTGAAATGTAAAAAATTATGATAACGCCCAGTTTGTGTAGAAGCATTTATGTAAAGAGCGCCTGAAATGTCTGCTTGTTCTGGTGGGATGGAGTTTTGGCCTGCCTGGTGATGTAAATGAGTTAATAGACCAATAAGAAAGAGTTCCAAACCTCTCTGCAATAACAGCTAGTTTTCTCCTCCCCACTCTGACCACCCCCAAGCAGTTCTAGCTAAATTCTTGCTTGAGAAATTGCTCTTTGCTAAGGGAGTAAACGTTATTTATAACTATTTATAAAATCAAACCCCTCAAATGAAAATGGATGGCTCTCCCTTCAGTAAAATATATTTGACCAAGAGTAAGGGTGGAAATATCTCCTTTATAGTAAAAGCATTGCATGAATCTATCATCATACTTGTGTTTTATAAACATTACATGCAATTCTATGTAATTCTACATATCAGAATATTTTAAATAGCACACAAATGACTGAAGTTACATGCTAAGAATGGACAGAAAAAGGCCTGTGTTCACGTTATCATATTTATACACTGCCATATCAGTGTCTTGTTTGCAAAGAAACTGTCCCCGTTTGCAAATAATTAAAATCGAGACGTCATTAGGAATCTGAGCGTGGTACTTTCGAAAGTTAGGCCTACCTTGCCTCCCCAGACAGGATATGTCTACCGACGCAAAAGAAATGTAAGCTTTAACTGCTGTTCTTCCATGGCTTAACCCAACGAGAGGTCACAAGTGTTTCCCTAAAAGCTGTCTGGTTTTAAACATTTTCTATTGTATAGAAAGTGAATAGCTTAATCAATTGATAGTGACAGAATTAGACTACTTCCCAAGCAAAGTCAGCCTCTGAACGTCAAAGGAAACAATGATATCCCTGTATGCAGAGGGTCACATCTTTCCTATGTATTTTAAAGCTGGTTTATAGCATAAAACATCGACTTCAAGTTTCAGCACCAAAAATGTAAGTTACCTGAATCTGTCTTATTACGAGTTCAGTAACTCTTTATAAATACATATATGGGCAATAAACATAGCTTGCTACTATAATTGATTTGATGTAAAACGATCAAATTTGACCTCCGGTCTCCCTTCTCATCTTCGTGCTCTCCTTCACAAACTGAGTAGAACATAGGCCTAATCATAAATGATTTTCGGAAGTAACTTTTGACTCTCCTCCTGAACTGCCACCGTAGCCCTACACAGCACAGCCATTGGTTAAGCAGTACACAAAAAGGTTTTTGATCAGCAAGAGCAGAGCAGACTGGGGCTCAGGGTTGGAATATCCATTGCAGTGCGTAATACAGTCTGGTTTTATTTACACCTTCCCAGCAGCCATCTTAGAAATATAACTTTGCTCTGTGCTTCTCCGAGCATGCATTTCATAACCTATAGGCTATGGATCAGTTGATTGAGGCAACACTAAATAGCCTATTGGCGCAAATGAAATTGCGCACCCAGTGGAGAATCAGAGATCGGCATCGGGAACACATCGATATAGCCTCAAACTACCAATTCTAAAACATTGAGAAATATTGAAATTTCATAACTTACATGACACTCCCCTGGACAAGATTATTATTTAAAAAATACTAAATCCTCCCCTTGACTGAAATTGATACTAACTCCATCTAACTGTTAAGCAGACAATGTCCGAAATGGAACAAGGGATGAAAATGACTTATTGATCTTTTTGTACAAGGAAGGTGTAAAAGGTGACCTTGAGCCAATTTGTACAAATCGATAACAGAATAAAACTGAAGGGTATGTCATTGCTTCAGATCTTCAAACATCTGACCCCTGAACATTTTCACAGCTTTAAAGCTGCAATATGCATCTTTTTGGGTAAATTCACATAGAAATTTGGGTTATAGAGCCGTCATTTTCATTGAAAGCAAGTCTAAGAAGCTTTAGTTCTGTTTTATGTGCACTATTTCTATGCTTAAGTTTAATTTTTGCACCTTACTTTCGGTTTTGTACACCAGCTTCAAACAGCTGAAAATACAATATTTTTCACAGTGGTTTAAATGGTACAATGATTCTCTACACTATACTTGCTTGTTTTGTTACAAACTGAAATAAGGCAAACTATTGTTAGCAACCAGGTAATGGCGGAGCGATTTCTGCATAGTGCATCTTTAAATAAAGAACGGCATGAATCCAGCACAATCTATAATATATTACTGATAAGAGTCTAAGCATACTAGTATTATAGGCACATTTCAACTAATGCCTACCAGTCTCAATTGGGATGAGTATTATTGGCTTGATACATGTTAAACACAGAACAGTAAGAATGGAGGGCTTGTCCAGTCCTGGAAGGTATCTGAGCATGTCTGACTGACAGAAGCTTAACTTGATTGCACGAATTACATTGTCGTCATTAAGAAAGCATCTACTAATTGAAGTTTGAAGTTCCATGAACAAACTTGCTTCAGAGGATTCATGGCCATGCCAAATTGCATCAAAAGCCAACATGCTTGTAGTCAGAGCTCCTCCATGATACATTGTGAACAAAGAGGAAGGTGACAACATACATGGTGAACCATTTAAAAAGTAAAACTTTCACGCATTACCTTTTCCAGTAAGGTATCACCACCCTTAGAATGTGTAGTATACTAAACCAAATTAATTTCAGACAGACAAATTGTCAAATAAATTTCTAATTGAGAAGTGTTACCAAATGTTTATCATTGCTGAAATGTTTCTGGTACGATCAACTGGTGGGGATCAATACTGTAAGCGTCAGGTACCAAACACTTGGTTAGACTGAACCATGGCCTTGGCGCTAAATGAAACAATAGGTGGGGATTGTGAGTAAGTCTATCCAATGACTCACTGATAAATTGACAGTGTTTCCATTGGCTTGTGAGATCGTACATTACTGCCAGCGCATTACATTTGTCCCACAATGTGCTTCATTAAGCCCAGGAATAGGGCTACCAAGAATAGAAGGGTTGATGGGCCAATGAATAAAGGACAGGTGTTTGGTACCTGGTATTAATCAAAACTAGTTCCCTGGTGCCTCTCAAATGTAGAGATAAGCTTGGAGAGTGGAGGAGGATGAGCAGATCACTCCCAGGTTACTTCAGAAGACTTAATGGCACGGCTCAGAAAAACAAAAAGGTCACAACAAAAGGGGTGGGGGGTTAATTCCACAAAGCAAAAGCGACTGGATAAACTCCACATCTGAGCAGAGCCATATGGTTCAACTGAATTGAAAAATCACAAATGCAGTACCAGGCAAAAAGGGTCAAATAAAAACAAAAACAAAAATAAATGACAAAAATAAAACATTCCTGATGTATGCTTTAGACAGGAACCCATGCTTGTCATGATGACACGGTAGCCTGTCAGCAGCCAGCCAAGTCCGATGACAAAGTTGAGCAAACGTTCGGGTGTTGCTTCTGCCCCACGACCAGCACCCAGTGGTGGAGGGGAGAGAGGGGTTGAGAGGGCACTGTAGTAGACCTTACTGGGGATTCAGACCCGTGGCCCTGAGCTACCCGTCATACAACAGGGCGGGAAGAGTGTGACTCACTGTGGTCCAGTACTGATTGGTTAAGAGGTTAGACCGCAGGTTAACATTTGGGCACCTGAAAGCCTGCTCTAAGGGGTTGGTCTTGAAGGTCATGTTTATACAGTACTCTGCAGAGAGAATACGACATCACAGGAGGAAGGAAATTCAATGCCAGGACACATTGAGGTAACACAGAGGGCTAAGAGTGCAGAACCCAGCCCTAAAAAAGGTATATGGATGGCTTATGCACCCTTACACACCCCCAAGACATTGGACAGAAGCATGACATCGCTGGAACAGGTTCAGTACATTGGGCTACACTGAGCGAGAATGCAGAGGGAGATGGAGTGTGACCGAGCGGGGTGTCATTTACCTGGGCTCTCTTCCCGTCATCCTGAGGCAGAGATCATAAAGGAAGGCTGGTGCCTTGTGGCTTACAGCGATCCAGTACTGATTGATAAGGTGATTGGTTGTGAGATTTACATTGGGCCGTCTGAAGGCCTGCTCGAGGGGGTTCCTCTTGAAAGTGGATATAACATGGTACTCTAAGAGACAAAAGGTAGGGGGTTCAACAGGGGTAATGTTGGCAGAACCACTAATTTCTACCAAAGTGGAAAGAAAGAGTTAAGCAGCAAGCGTACGACAAACGGCAACAGATGTTTGGTTTAGACAAAATACCTTTGAAGTGCTTTTAACAATTATTATTTTTAACCGTACAAGTTATTGAAGGAGACTAGGGGTATTACAAAACAACGGAGCAAATATAGGACTTCAAAGTAAGCCTATTGAATGCAGAAATGCAATGTTAACAACAAAGAGATTTCACCTGAAATATTTTAAAAGCACAAAAAATCTATGGCAAATGAGTAACAAATATATTGACATTTACTACAACAAACCCAACAGGTTAACAGCTTAAAGGGAACTATACAACTGCCACTATGAAAATGTCATCCATCTTTAATGCACAAAACAAATATTGTACCTAGACTGGAACAGTTTTTCATTTTTATTCAAGAATACCAGTCATGTTATATAGTTTACCTATCACCTTTAAGCCTGCCACAATGTTGATATTTCTCAGATGGCTAGCATTCAGAGACTATGTACACAGGATCCCATGTGGCTCAGTTGGTAGAACATGGCGCTTGAAACACCAGGGTTGTGGGTTCGATTACTATGTGGGACCAGCATAAGAAAGTATGAAAATGTATGCACTCACTACTACTGTAAGTTGCTCTGGATAAGAGTGTGTGCTAAATGACTAAACTGGACACTGGACACAAATCCAGGAGAGGTCATTTACAGGGAGGTGACTAACACTCCAATGAGGGTATAAGAAAACCAAAACCTTCTCACATTCACAACAGAGAAGAGTATGACTGATAATCATTATTTATCATTCTGCTTTGTTGGAGCATCCGAAAACAAGTCAGAGTGTATTTGGATAAGATATGAGCAACGTTTCATACCAACTTCACCCCAGTGGAACGGGTTGATGCTGCCAGTTGTGCAATTGTACACCAATATGCTCTTAGGCCTGCGGGGATAAAGGGGAACAAAATAGAATGCCTGCCATAGAAACCTGAAATAATATTTGCATTTCACAATCACATTCATTTAGCTCTACAGATGACAGCTGCAGTGTGTGTGAGACTGACCTGCTGTGTCTCTGGGAGCCTGAGTACCAGGCAGCAGCCAATGTGTGAGAGACTGACCTGGTGTGTCTTTGGGAGCCTGAGTACCAGGCAGCTGCAGTGTGTGAGAGACTGACCTGGTGTGTCTCTGGGAGCCTGAGTACCAGGCAGCAGCCAATGTGTGAGAGACTGACCTGGTGTGTCTCTGGGAGCCTGAGTACCAGGCAGCAGCCAATGTGTGAGAGACTGACCTGGTGTGTCTTTGGGAGCCTGAGTACCAGGCAGCTGCAGTGTGTGAGAGACTGACCTGGTGTGTCTCTGGGAGCCTGAGTACCAGGCAGCAGCCAATGTGTGAGAGACTGACCTGGTGTGTCTCTGGGAGCCTGAGTACCAGGCAGCAGCCAATGTGTGAGAGACTGACCTGGTGTGTCTTTGGGAGCCTGAGTACCAGGCAGCTGCAGTGTGTGAGAGACTGACCTGGTGTGTCTCTGGGAGCCTGAGTACCAGGCAGCTGCAGTGTGTGAGAGACTGACCTGGTGTGTCTCTGGGAGCCTGAGTACCAGGCAGCAGCCAGTGTGTGAGAGACTGACCTGGTGTGTCTCTGGGAGCCTGAGTACCAGGCAGCTGCAGTGTGTGAGAGACTGACCTGGTGTGTCTCTGGGAGCCTGAGTACCAGGCAGCAGCCAGTGTGTGAGAGACTGACCTGGTGCGTCTCTGGGAGCCTGAGTACCAGGCAGCTGCAGTGTGTGAGAGACTGACCTGGTGTGTCTCTGGGAGCCTGAGTACCAGGCAGCAGCCAGTGTGTGTGAGACTGACCTGGTGTGTCTCTGGGAGCTTGAGTACCAGGCAGCAGCCAGTGTGTGTGAGACTGACCTGGTGTGTCTCTGGGAGCCTGAGTACCAGTCAGCAGCCAGTGTGTGTGAGACTGACCTGGTGTGTCTCTAGGAGCTTGAGTACCAGGCAGAAGCCAGTGTGTGTGAGACTGACCTGGTGTGTCTCTGGGAGCCTGAGTACCAGGCAGCTGCAGTGTGTGTGAGACTGACCTGGTGTGTCTCTGGGAGCCTGAGTACCAGGCAGCAGCCAGTGTGGTATTGATGACCGCGTCCACAGGCACCAGGTCAGCCACCGCGTTGTTGGACGCTCTCATGGTGCGCAGGATCCCCTTTCCTGCCTATACAGGGCAGAGAAGTGCTAGGTTCATTACCAGGCGATGGGAATGTGGTTTCTCAGGTTATAAATCAGCAGCCACACCTTTGAAATGGTCATGATCGCATTATTGCGATCTGAGCGTTTTACATATTGCACACCAGTATCTCTACTTGCACATTCATCTTCTGCACATCTACCATTCCAGTCTTTAATTGCTATATTGTAATTACTTCGCCACTATGGCCTATTTATTGCCTTTACCTCCCTTATCCTACCTCATTTGCATGCACTGTATATAGACTTTTTCTACTGTATTATTGACTGTATGTTTGTTTATTCCATGTGTAACTCTGTGTTGTTGTATGTGTCGAACTGCTTTGCTTTATCTTGGCCAGGTCGCAGTTGTAAATGAGAACTTGTTCTCAACTAGCCTACTCGGTTAAATAAAAAAAATATTGAGAACATATTTTTAAGGTACTTACTGCAATGAATATTCCACTAGGTCCATTGAAATTATCAATCCAGCCCTAAGAGTGAAAAAACATGTTATGAACAGTATACAGAATTGACCATGGTCAGCTACAGTATAGCTACAGCTTAGAAGACAGCCGGCTCACTACATGGGATGACTCACTGGGAACGGCTCTTTCCAACTGGCCCCTACGATAGAAGGCCTGATTATAGCCACGTTGAGGTTTCCACACTCCTGCTGGACCAGGTACTCAGCTATGGCCTTGGTGTAGGTGTACGTGTTGGGCCTTTTTCCTATCAGCCCTGGGGTCATCGCCGAAACCAGCTTCTCATCCATCCATCTAACAAACATGAAAACACATTGAAGACAGAGCCACAATAAAAAGGTCAATTTTCTGCCATATTGCTCAAATACAAAATACACTGCTCAAAAAAATAAAGGGAACACTAAAATAACACATCCTAGATCTGAATTAATGAAATATTCTTATTAAATACTTTTTTCTTTACATAGTTGAATGTGCTGACAACAAAATCACACAAAAATGATCAATGGAAATCAAATGTATCAACCCATGGAGGTCTGGATTTGGAGTCACACTCAAAATTAAAGTGGAAAACCACACTACAGGCTGATCCAACTGTAATGTCCATAAAACAAGCCAAAATGAGGCTCAGTAGTGTGTGTGGCCTCCACGTGCCTGTATGACATCCCTACAACGCCTGGGCATGCTCCTGATGAGGTGGCGGATGGTCCCCTGAGGGATCTCCTCTCAGACCTGGACTAAAGCATCCGCCAAGTCCTGGACAGTCTGTGG
Organism: Oncorhynchus kisutch; assembly: GCF_002021735.2. Lineage (NCBI taxonomy): Eukaryota > Metazoa > Chordata > Actinopteri > Salmoniformes > Salmonidae > Oncorhynchus > Oncorhynchus kisutch. The sequence goes on along the minus strand of NC_034195.2, from coordinate 41,959,408 downwards.
TGCAACGGCGGAGGTTCCTTGCACAAAGGCGGAGGTTGGTGGATGGAGCGAGACATGATGTCCCAGATGTGCTCAATTGGATTCAGGTCTGGGGAACGGGCAGGCCAGTCCATAGCATCAATACCTTCCTCTTGCAGGAACTGCTGACACACTCCAGCCACATGAGGTCTAGCATTGTCTTGCATTAGGAGGAACCCAGGGCCAACCGCACCAGCATATGGTCTCACAAGGGGTCTGAGGATCTCATCTCGGTACCTAATGGCAGTCAGGCTACCTCTGGCGAGCACATGGAGGGCTGTGCGGCCCCTCAAAGAAATGCCACCCCACACCATGACTGACCCACAGCCAAACCGGTCATGCTGGAGGATGTTGCAGGCAGCAGAACGTTCTCCACGGCATCTCCAGACTCTGTCACGTGTGCTCAGTGTGAACCTGCTTTCATCTGTGAAGAGCACAGGGCGCCAGTGGCAAATTTGCCAATCTTGGTGTTCTCTGGCAAATGCCAAACGACCTGCACGGTGTTGAGCTGTAAGCACAACCCCCACCTGTGGATGTCGGGCCCTCATACCACCCTCATGGAGTCTGTTTCTGACCGTTTGAGCAGACACATGCACATTTGTGGCCTGCTGGATGTCATTTTGCAGGGCTCTGGCAGTGCTCCTCCTGCTCCTCCTTGCACAAAGGCGGAGGTAGCGGTCCTGCTGCTGGGTTGTTGCCCTCCTACGGCCTCCTCCACGTCTCCTGATGTACTGGCCTATCTCCTGGTAGTGCCTCCATGCTCTGGACACTACGCTGACAGACAGAGCAAACCTTCTTGCCACAGCTCGCATTGATGTGCCATCCTGGATGAGCTGCACTACCTGTGTGGGTTGTAGACTCCGTCTCATGCTACCACTAGAGTGAAAGCACCGCCAGCATTCAAAAGTGACCAAAACATCAGTCAGTTCATAGGAACTGAGAAGTGGTCGGTCTGTGGTCACCACCTCTAGAACCACTCCTTTATTGGGGGTGTCTTGCTAATTGCCTATAATTTCCACTTGTTCTCTATTCCATTTGCACAACAGCATGTGAAATGTATTGTCAATCAGTGTGGCTTCCTAAGTGGACAGTTTGATTTCACAGAAGTGTGATTGACTTGGAGTTACATTGTGTTGTTTAAGTGTACCCTTTATTTTTTTGAGCAGTGTATATATTCCCAAGACCACAAACCAAATAAGTCTCTGAAATTCCCTTTCCCCACACACATACATGTATGTCTCTGAAGAAATGAGCAAATGCCTACTGTAATACTTAGGGATGGAAACATTCCTACATGAACAGAACACTGACTTTCACACAACTGGTGACCATGTTGTGCATGTGTGTCCTGTTGCAACCCCTGCAAGAGCAGTCAGAGGCCCCACATAACATTTAGAGTAAAGCAAATGTCCTTTTAACAGTTCAAATTGCCCTACTACAAATGAGTGAGTGCCACTCAATCAGTAACCAAACTCCATGAAGTTTAAATCAGAGACTGTCCCCGTTTGGCAGTTTCAGTCCATGCAGTGAGATATTGAGAGACCCTCAAGGGATAGCTACCAAGCTTATGCATTAGCCACTACAAACTAATCCACAGGATGCAAATAATCTACTTATCTATCTCAGTCAAACATGCCAAGCTGTAGATTACTATAATCTCTTGGCTTCCATTTCTAACAAATCGGCAAAGAACTTTACTCACTCTAGGCTGTCGATGAGCTTCTTGTAGTCAACAGGAGGTGGGTAAACCACTTCCTCAATGAGTGTCCGGTCACAGTTGGCGTAGGCTGTGGACACGTGGAGGAACACCTCCAAGTGCTTCATTTTGTGGGCAAGAGCCACCATCTTCTGGGTGGCTAGAACATTCAGTAGCATAGCATCTCTGAAAGGAGAACAAAAAAATGTCACAAAACATCATTACAGAAATGCTACTAATATATACAGTCAAAAGTTGACACAACTACTCATTCCAGGGTTTCTTTAATTGGACTATTTTCTACATTGTAGAATAATAGTAGAATAATAGTGAAGACATCAAAACTAATAAATAACTATGACATTTTTATTTTTGTATTTTATTTAACTAGGCAAGTCAGTTAAGAACAAATTCTTATTTACAATGACAGTCTACAGGGGAAAAGTGGGTTAACTGCCTTGTTCAGCTCTGGGATTCGATCCAGCAACCTTTCGGTTACTGGCCCAACGCTCTAACCACTAGGCTACCTGCCACCCCAATCATGTAGTAAACAAAAAAGTGTGAAATAAATCAAAATATATGTTATATTTGAGATTCTTCAAAGTAGCCACCCTTTGCCTTGACAGCCTTGCACACTCTTGGCATTCTCTCAACCAGCTTCACCTGGAATGCTTTTCCAACAGTCTTGATGGTTCCCATATATGCTGATCCCTTGTTGGCTGCTTTTCCTTCACTCTGCAGTCCAACACATCCCAAACCATCTCAATTGGGTCGAGGTCGGGTGATTGCGGAGGCCAGGTTATCTGATGCAGCACTCATCACTCTCCTTCTTGGTCATATAGCCCTTACACAGCCTGGAGGTGTGTGTTTGGTCATTGTCCTGTTGAAATACAAACGACAGTCCCGCTAAGTGCAAACCAGATGGGATGGCGTATAGCTGCAGAATGCTGTGGTAGCCTTGCTGGTTAAGTGTACCTTGAATTCTAAATAAATCACTGACAGTGTCACCAGCAAAGCACCTCCACATGCTTCACGGTGGGAACCCCACCTATTCTGCGTCTCACAAAGGCACTGCGGTTGGAACCAAAAATCTCAAATTTGGACTCATCAGACCAAAGGACAGATTTACACTGGTCTAAATGTCCATTGCTCGTGTTTCTTGGCCCAAGCAAGTCTCTTCTTATTGGTGTCCTTTAGTAGAGGTTTCTTTGCAACCATGAAGGCCTGATTCACGCAGTCTCCTCTGAACAGCTGATGTTGAAATGTGTCTGTTACTTGAACTCTGTGAAGCATTTATTTGGGCTGCAATCTGAGGTGCAGTTAACTCGAATTAACTTATCCTCTGCAGCAGAGGTAACTCTGGGTTTTCCTTTCCTGTGGTGTTCCTCATGAGCCAGTTTCATCATAGCGGTTGATGGTTTTTGCGACTGCACTTTAATAAACTTTAAAAGTTCTTGACATTTTCCATATTGACTGACCTTCATGTCTTCAAGTAATGATGGACAGTCATTTCTCTTTGCTTATTTGAGCTGTTCTTGCCATAATATATAGTGTGCATTTGGAAAGTATTCAGATCCCTTGACTCAATCCACATTTTGCTATGTTACAGCCTTATTCCAAAAGTGATTAAATTGTTTTTTCCCTTCATCAATCTACACACAATACCCCATAATGACAAAAGCAAAAACAGTTTTGTAGAAATGTTAGCAAATGTAAATGTCATATTTCAGTTTATAAGTATTCAGAGCTCAGTACTTTGTTGAAGCACCTTTGGCAGCGATTACAGCCTTCAGTCTTCTTGGGTATGATGCTACAAGCTTGGCACACCTGTATTTGGGGAGTTTCTCCCATTCTTCTCTGTAGATTCTCTCAAGCTCTGGCAGTGTTGCTGCACAGCTTTTTTCAGATCTCTCCAGAGATGTTAGATTGGGTTCAAGTCCCCGCACACTGACTCTGTATCGGTGCCCCCTGTATATAGCCTCGTTATTGTTATTTTTTTATTTTAGTCTACTTGATAAATATATTCTTAACTCTTCTTGAACTGCACTGTTGGTTAAGGGCTAGTAAGTAAGCATTTTGCGGTAAAGACTACACTTGTTGTATTCGGTGCATGTGACAAATAAAGTTTGATTTGAAGTCCGGGCTCTGGCTGGGTCACTCAAGGACATTCAGAGACTTGTACCGAAGCCACTCCTGTGTTGTCTTGGCTGTGTGCTTAGTGTTGTTGTCCTGTTGGAAGGTGAACCTTCACCCCAGTCTGAGGTCCTGCATGCTCTGGAGCAGGTTTTCATCAACGATCTCTGTACTTTGCTCCATTCATCTGTCCCTCGATCCTGACAAGTCTCCCAGTCCCTGTCACTGAAAAGCATCCCTACAGCATGATGCTGCACTGTAGGGATGGTACCAGGTTTCCTCCAGATGTGACACTTGGCATTCAGGCCAAAGAGTTCAATGTTCGTTTTATCATACCAGAGAATCTTGTTTTCACTGGTCTGAGAGTCTTTTGGTGCCTTTTGGCAAGCTCCAAGCGGGCTGTCATGTGCCGTTTACTGAGTGGGTTCCATTTGGCCACTCTACCATAAAGGCCTGATTGGTGGAGTACTGCAGAGATGGTTGTCCTTTGGAATCTTTTCCCATCTCCACAGAGGAACTCAGGAGCTCTGTCAGAGTGACCATCGGATTCTTGGTCACTTCCCTGACCAATGCCCTTCTCCCACAATTGCTCAGTTTGGCCGGACGGCCAGCTCTAGGAAGAGTTTTGGTGGTTCCAAACTTCTTCCATTTAAGAATGATGGAGGCCACTGTGTTTTCGAGGATCTTCAATGCTGCAGAAATGTTTTGGTACCCTTCCCCAGATCTGTGCTTCGAGACAATCCTTTCTCAGATCTCTGCGGACAATTCCTTTGACCTTATGGCTTGGTTGTTGCACTGACAACTGTGGGAGCTTATATTGACAGGTGTGTGCCTTTCCAAATCATGCCCAATCAATTGAATTTACCACAGGTGGACTCCAATCAAGTTATAGAAACATCTCAAGGATGACCAATGGAAACAGGATGCACCTGAGCTCAACTTCCAGTCTCATAGCAAAAGGACTGAATAAAAAATGTTTTTTGCAATTACAGGGTATTGTGTGTAGATTGATGAGAAATACAGTGAACTTAATCCATTTTAGTTAATCCAGTCTAAAGTAACATGTGGGAAAAGTCAAGGGGTCAATACTTTCTGAATGCACTGTGTGTGTGTATACAGTTGAAGTCAGAAGTTTACATATACCTTAGCCAAATACATTTAAAATCAGTTTTTCACAATTCCTGACATTTAATCCTAGTTACAATTCCCTGTCTTAGGTCAGTTAGGACCACCATTTTATGTGAAAAGTCAGAATAATATCATAGAGAATGATTTATTTCAGCTTTTATTTCTTTCATCACATTCCCAGTGGGTCAGAAGTTTACATAAATTCATATAGTATTTGGTAGCATTGCTTTTAAATTGTTTAACATGGGTCAAACGTTTCGGGTAGCCTTCCACAAGCTTCCCACAATAAGTTGGTGAATTTTGGCCCGTTCCTCCTGACAGAGCTGGTGTAACTGAGTCAGGTTTGTAGGCCTCCTTGCTCGCACACACCTTTTCAGTTCTGCCTACACATTTTCTATAGGATTGAGGTCAGGGCTTTGTGATGGCCACTCCAATACCTTGACTTTGTTTTCCTTAAGCCATTTTGCCACAACTTTGGAAGTATGCTTGGGGTCATTGTCCATTTGGAAGACCGATTTGCAACCAAGCTTTAACTTCCTGACTGATGTCTTGAGATGTTGCTTCAATATATCCACTTAATTTCCCTCCCGCATGATGCCATCTATTTTGTGAAGTGCACCAGTCCCTCCTGCAGCAAAGCACCCCCACAACATCATGCTGCCATCCCCGTGCTTCACGGTTGGGATGGTGTTCTTCGGCTTGCAAGCGTCCCCCTTATTCTTTCAAACATGACGATGGTCATTAGGGCCAAACAGTTCTATTTTTGTTTCATCGGACCAGAGGACATTTCTCCAAAAAGCACAATCTTTGTCCCCATGTGCAGTTGCAAACCGTAGTCTGGCTTTTTTATGTTGGCTTTGGAGCAGTGGCTTCTTCCTTGCTGAGCGGCCATTCAGCTTATGTTGATATAGGACTCGTTTTACCGTAGATATTGATACTTTTGTACCTGTTTTCTCCAGCATTTTCACAAGGTCCTTTGCTGTTGTTCTGGGATTGATTTGCACTTTTTGTACCAAAGTTCGTTAATCTCTAGGAGACAGAATGCTTCTCCTTCCTGAGCAGTATGACAGCTGCTTGGTCTCATGGTGTTTATACTTGCGTACTATTGTTTGTACAGATGAACGTGATACCTTCAGACATTTGGAAATTGCTCCCAAGGATGAACCAGACTTGTGGAGGTCTACAATTATTTTTCTGCAGTCTTGGCTGATTTCATTTGATTTTCCCATGATGGCAAGCAAAGAGGCACTGAGTTTGAAATACATCCACAGGTAATCCTCCAATTGACTCAAACGATGTCAATTTTCCTATCAGAAGCTTCTAAAGTCATTACATAATTTTCTGGAATTTTCCAAGCTGTTTAAAGGCACAGTCAACTTAGTGTATGTAAACTTCTGACCCACTGGAATTGTGATACAGTGAATTATAAGTGAAATAATCTGTCTGTAAACAATTGTTGGAAAAATTAATTGTGTCATGCACAAAGTAGATGTCCTAACCAACATGCCAAAACTATAGTTTGTTAACAAGAAATGTGTGGAGTGGTTAAAAAACTCCAACCTAGGTGTATGTAAACTTCCAACTTCAACTGTATATATATTATATATATTTTTTTTTAAAGCCTAAGCAATAGATAGGTACGTCCGGAGGGTTAGTAAAACTGTGAGAGTAATTTCTCTGCAGGAGAAGCAAGGTTCTGGGAGCAGAAGTGAAACAACGTTCTGGGGAGCAGTATCAGGAAGGAAACAATGGCTCACTTTAGAGGCTCATTGAATCGGATGGTTGCAGCACAGTGGAAGACTATGTTGATGCAGTCAGCAAGCGTTTCCTGGTCCACTTTGCTCAGGTCCAGTTCTGGCAGGGTGAGGTCACTGTTCACAGCCACTATCTTCTCAGCAAAGTCTGGCTGCTCATCTCGTAACCTGTCAAAAAGCTGAAAAACAAACACAGTTGTACTACAGTTGTAATACTCCTTCATGACACTTTCACAGCCAATAAGCTAAAATGAGCCTTCAAGTTTAAAAAAAAATGAAATCAATGTGTAGGTGGAGGGAAGCGTTTTGGTTCGAAAGCACTCCCAAGAAAGCAATTCCATTAGTAAGACATAGGCTTGCCTACATCGGGTCAAGAACTTATGACAGTCAAGAACTTATGACGCATCACCCCACACAGCCTAGTTTTGTCTAACCCCCTTGAACATTCCTCTTTGGCTACCCCATTAGACCTTTCCCTTCTGCAGCTCTTCTCACCTTGCAGTTGATCATGTCTGCGATGCGGGCCAGGGGAGCGTGGCCCGCTTTGTGCCGGACAAGGACGTACACAGCCTTGACTCCTGGGCAGGACCGCATCAGCTTCTCCAGCAGGACTTTTCCCATAAAGCCTGTGGCCCCTGTGATCAGCACATTCTTCCCCTCATAGTACTCAGGAATGGTCACCATTTTGTCTGTGTGCTCCAACCTTCCTCAACGACGCCACCTGTGGAAGGATTACATCATCGTTAGCCTAGTCACTGAAGATCCTTACTAGCGTGATGGAATTTCAGCAATTACTAGGGCTGTGACCATATCAGTTATTCAATATTTTTCCATGGCAAAAATGAAAACACGACACAGACCTAACTCTTCAGTCCTTTAAAAACCTGTTGTAAGTAAGATAGTAGTCTATAGCTTGAAAAATAAATAATATGACTGGAGGACAACATAATGATGTTTGTTTCCTAAAGAAGTTAAATCCGCTTTGTTTCCTTGCCATGATACTAACGAGTTTCGCAATACTCATATCGTCACTAGCAGTTACACGGTCAAAACCACCCCAGTTTGTAGAGGCAAAAACTTCCCTTACCATCTACAACAGTTAACTTCCTAAGCCCATAGCTATCACTTACAGAAGATAACACATCTTAGGAATTCAGCCACTCCAATGTTGTAAGCTAGTTTTATTCTGTCTCATCCACACACTGCCATTAAGATGGCTGCCGAGCTCAAAAGCTTTACTTAAACCTTGCTGAGACGGGTTACTCATTGGCACAATCTACTACAAGAGGTCTAGAGAGCAGAGTTGAGCACTCTGCAAAGATCCAGTAAAGACAATTGAAACAGCCTAGAGTAGTAGAAAGAAGACTGCTCTACACATCACATTTAAATCACTAATACCCAGTTTACCTTGTTGCAACACAAGAGTTAACAAGCCTGTGTTCTTTTTTTAGCAAGTCTAGTCTTATCTCTAGTCGTCGGGTGGATGATACGCTGCTGTTGATACAGAACACTACTCCGACAGATAGTGCCTCCAGAAAGTAATCACACCCCTTGACTTTTTCCGCATTTTGTTGTTACAGCCTACACACAATACCCCCTAATGTCAAAGTAGAATGTTTACAAATAAATGTGAAATTAAAATCTGAAATGTCTTGAGTCAATAAGTATTCAACCCCTTTGATATGGAAAACATAAATAAGTTCAGGAGTAAACATTTGCTTAACAAGTCACATAATAAGTTGCATGTGTGCAATAATAGAGTTTGACATGACTTTTGAATGACTACCTCATCTCTGTAACCCACACATACAGATAATTGTAAGGTCCCCAGTCGAGCAGTGAATTTCAAACAAAGACCAGGGAGGTTTTCCAATGCCTCGCAAAGAGCACCTTTTACTTACTTTAGTTAACCCTTATTTTACCAGGTAAATTGACTGAGAACACATTCTCATTTACAGCAACGACCTGGGGAATAGTTAGTGGGAAAAAAATGGGTAAAAAAAAATTATAAAGCAGACAATGACTATCCCTTTGAGCATGATGAAGTTATGAATTAATTACACTTTGGATGGAGTATCAATACACCCTGTAACTAAAGATACAGGCGTCCTTCCTAACTCAGTTGCCGGAGGGGAAGGAAACCGCTCAGGGATTTCATCATGAGGCCAATGATGACCTTAACAGTTACAGAGGTTAAAGGCTGTGATAGGAGAAAACTGAGGATGGAACCACAACATTGTAGTTATCAAATATAATGATATTAGTCACATAAACATATTTAGCAGATGTCATTGCGGGTGTAGCGAAATGCTTGTGTTCCTAGCTCCAACAGTACAGTAATATCTAACAATTCACACATCTTAAAGTAAAATAATGGAATTAAGAAATATTGCTCTGGCAAGACTTGAGAATGGCTGTCTAGCCATGATCAACAACCAACATGACAGAGCATTTAGAATTTTAAAAAATAATACTTGTGCAAATATTGTACAATCCATGTGCGCAAAGCTCTTAGGTCATGTCTACACTTGCCACTTACATGCAACTTCTGCTATCAGAACACGAAGATCGAATTGAAAAGACGGATCTAGACACACAAAGTCGCTTTGTGGTCTGATTGTGTTCAGATCTGGCTGACCACTTCAGGAGGTGGTCAGGGACATATTTTGTGCAGATTTCTCCTCAGTCTGAACTAGAGGTCGACCGATTAATTGGAATGGTCGATTAATTAGGGCAAATTTCAAGTTATCATAACAATCGGAAATTGGTATTTTTGGACACCGATTTGGCCGATTATTATATTTTTTACACCTTTATTTAACTAGGCAAGTCAGTTAAGAACACATTCTTATTTTCAATGACGGTGGGTAAACTGCCTTGTTCAGGGGCAGAAAGACAGATTTTTATCTTGTCAGCTCGGGCATTCAATCTTGCAACCTTACAGCTAACTAGTCCAACACTCTAACCACCTGCCTCATGAGGAGCCTGCCTGTTACGCGGATGCAGTAAGCCAAGGTAAGATGCTAGCTAGCATTAAACTTATCTTATGAAAAACAATAAATCACAATCACTAGTTAACTACACATGGTTGATGATATTACTAGTTTGTTTATCTAGCGTGTCCTGCGTTGCATATAATCGATGCGGTGCGTATTCACGGAAAACGGACCGTCGTTGCTCCAATGTGTACCTAACCATAAACACCAATGCCTTTCTTAAAATCAAAACACAGAAGTATATATTTTTAAACCTGCATATTTAGCTAAAAGAAAGGTTAGCAGGCAATATTAACCAGGTGAAATTGTGTCACTTCTCTTGCGTTCATTGCAGGGTATATGCAACAGTTTGGGCCGCCTAATTTGCCAAAATTGTACGTAATTATGACATAACATTGAAGATTGTGCAATGTAACAGGAATATTTAGACTTATGGATGCCACCCGTTAGATAGAATATGGAACGTTTCCGTATTTCACTGAAAGAATAAACGTCTTGTTGTCGAGATGATAGTTTCCGGATTTGGCAATATTAATGATCTATGGCTCGTATTTCTGTGTGTTATTATGTTATAATTAAGTCTATGATTTGATAGAACAGTCTGACTGAGCAATGGTAGGCACCAGCAGGCTCGTAAACATTCATTCAAACAGCACTTTCATGCATTTTGCCAGCAGCTCTTCGCAATGCTTCAAGCATTGCACTGTTTATGACTTCAAGCCATAAACAGTTTTTTATGCAGCCTAGGCCTACTGGTTGTACGAATTTTGGGATCTATCGTCCCACAACTGTCACAGAATCTTGGGCTATTTCTTTCTTGACAACCTGAGTAGTGTGTGACCCTAAGGTGGCAACACATACATTCGAAGTAATTTCAATGAGTCTTTCTCCATTCTGATTGCTTTATATTGTTCAATATCAACCACAAAAAAAGTCATAATTGTCATCAATTTCTGCATTTGAGATCATTTCCACACTGACACATAGGGCTGCACGATATGCGCAAGCAATCTGGGCCTCATTTTTAACCAAATGTTGCAAATTTGACATGCGATTTTGAGCAAAACACTTGGGTTAACTGTTAAAATCATGGCAATAGAAGGTCTATTTTAATTATATAGTTAGAATATAATAGTGGGCACTTTTAATACAGTGTTGTTTGACATGACAACGAATGAAAATTCCAGGGAGGAGTTATTGTGAAAGGGTAGGAACTAAAGTGTTGATAGGTGTTTCCTAGGGAACCCTATAATCTTTGGCTACATTGAATGTTCTCTCTTAGCTACTTCATGTAGCTATGATATTCTTGCTTTGCGTATTTATTTTTAATTTAGAAGATACTGTTGCACAAACAACATGCTGATTTAGGTCTACACCACCACTGGTATTATCAGGCTCTATGGCTAATTACGCTTGCTCTTATTCAGTACATTTAGTAGATAGCCGCTAATGCTAATCTCTAGCTAACAAGATTTAGGAACAACTTGCTAAGAAAAGATAAACTAGCGGTTTGCAGATGTAAGAAGAAACACAAGCTAATAGTGTAATTATGGAATGCTAGTAGATTTATATTAAGAAGCAAAGTGACAAATCCATCGTTGTCAACAACATTGTTGCATATGATGTATTGACCATGCAGACTAAAAGCAAGTGTCTCGTGGTCGAGGAACAACAAATGCGCTCCTTAAGTGACAGGAGCCAGGACTAGGTCTCTGTGGAAAGCGGCATGGAGAGAGAGAGAGTGGCGAGAGATGACTCAAGTAGCGAAGTAAACTATAAAAATGGATGTTACACACAGCATATCACATTTAACAAACCAAACATTCAAATACCGTTATCGAAGGTAAAGTAAAAACTCGAACCTGTCCATGACAGCATTTCAGCGGTCTCTTTCTGTGAGCTTGTGTGGCCTACCACTTCACGGCTGAGCCGTTGTTGCCCCTAAACATTTTCACTTCACAAAATCAGCACTTATAGTTGACTGGGGCAGCTCTAGCAGGGCAGAAATTTGACGAACTGACTTGTTGGAAAGGTGGCATCCTATGACGGTGCCACATTGAAAGTCATTGAGCTCTTCAGTAAGGCCATTCTACTACCAGTTTGTCTCTGGAGATTGCATGGCTGTGTCCTCGATTTTATACCCGTCAGCAACGGATGTGGCTAAAATAGCCGAATCCACTCATTTGAAGGGGTGTCCACATATGTGACTCACCACCAGGATTCGGTCTGTTTTTTTTTTTATTGTTTTTTTTACATTGGATAAAAGTAGACACTCAGAGCTACAAAATGGTATATCATACACTACATTTGAAAGTTGATAACTCACTTTTGAGAAAACCGTCTTTCAATGTTTTAATACTACTATTGGAGAGCCCTTCTTTGTCTACACCCATTCAGCATTGTTCACACTCTCTAAAGCCTTAGCCCCACCCATCTCTTTAAGGGTTGAGCCGAGAATTCTGTACTAACTTACCAGCCACTTCCAGACATCAAGAGAGAGAACAGCTCACTGAACATTACTCGCCCTAGCAGATCTGGTTAGGCTTTGTTATTCAGAGCATTGGTGACTGCAACTATCCTGTCAGATTGTCCTTTTGTAAATGCAGTGTTTCGCATTCAGAGCGCACACTGGACGCTCTGGCTAATAAGTAGGATCGATCCGAAAGCTCTGACCTCACAACAACAGTCAAGCACCCAAGCTAACTGGCTAACATTGGCTCAACACCATAGTACCCTCCAAGCTCGTCATCAAGCTCGAGACCCTGGGTCTCGACCCCGCCCTGTGCAACTGGGTACTGGACTTCCTGACGGGCCGCCCCCAGGTGGTGAGGGTAGGCAACAACATCTCCTCCCCGCTGATCCTCAACACTGGGGCCCCACAAGGGTGCGTTCTGAGCCCTCTCCTGTACTCCCTGTTCACCCACGACTGCGTGGCCACGCACGCCTCCAACTCAATCATCAAGTTTGCGGACGACACAACAGTGGTAGGCTTGATTACCAACAACGACGAGACGGCCTACAGGGAGGAGGTGAGGGCCCTCGGAGTGTGGTGTCAGGAAAATAACCTCACACTCAACGTCAACAAAACTAAGGAGATGATTGTGGACTTCAGGAAACAGCAGAGGGAACACCCCCCCATCCACATCGATGGAACAGTAGTGGAGAGGGTAGCAAGTTTTATGTTCCTCGGCATACACATCACAGACAAACTGAATTGGTCCACTCACACAGACAGCATCGTGAAGAAGGCGCAGCAGCGCCTCTTCAACCTCAGGAGGCTGAAGAAATTCGGCTTGTCACCAAAAGCACTCACAAACTTCTACAGATGCACAATCGAGAGCATCCTGGCGGGCTGTATCACCGCCTGGTATGGCAACTGCACCGCCCTCAACCGTAAGGCTATCCAGAGGGTAGTGAGGTCTGCACAACGCATCACCGGGGGCAAACTACCTGCCCTCCAGGACACCTACACCACCCGATGCTACAGGAAGGCCATAAAGATCATCAAGGACATCAACCACCCGAGCCACTGCCTGTTCACCCCGCTGTCATCCAGAAGGCGAGGTCAGTACAGGTGCATCAAAGCTGGGACCGAGAGACTGAAAAACAGCTTCTATCTCAAGGCCATCAGACTGTTAAACAGCCACCACTAACATTGAGTGGCTACTGCCAACACACTGTCAATGCCACTGACTCTACTCCAGCCACTTTAATCATGGGAATTGATGGGAAATGATGTAAATATATCACTAGCCACTTTAAACAATGCTACCTTATATAATGTTACTTACCCTACATTATTCATCTCATATGCATACGTAGATACTGTACTCTATATCATCGACTGCATCCTTATGTAATACATGTATCACTAGCCACTAACTATGCCACTTGGTTTACATACTCATCTCATATGTATATACTGTACTCGATATCATCTACTGTATCTTGCCTATGCTGCTCTGTACCATCACTCATTCATATATCCTTATGTACATATTCTTTATCCCCTTACACTGTGTATAAGACAGTAGTTTTTTTTGGAATTGTTAGTTAGATTACTTGTTCGTTATTACTGCATTGTCGGAACTAGAAGCACAAGCATTTCGCTACACTCGCATTAACATCTGCTAACCATGTGTATGTGACAAATAAATTTGATTCGATTTGATTTGATTAGCTACTTCCAGACACATAATGAGAGAACACCCCACCCTGACCATTTTACTCACCCTAGCAGAGCTGGTTAGGCTCTTTTCATGTTATCCAGAGCGTTGATGACTAACTGTGCTGCTAGCAACAATTGAATTACGCTTTGTTGCCAACGTTTACAGACACCGGACATATTCAAAATTCATCAGTTATTCTGCGCTCTGGCACACTAAGAACAGCCTTTTGTTAAGAAATGTAGCTAGATCGCTATCGAGGTAAACAATGAATCCCAACGCATGATGTAATGTTAGTTAGCGAGCCAGCCAGCTAATGTTAGCTAGCTGGCCTTGATGCCAACTTTGCACACTCTTGGCATTCTGTCAACCAGTTTCATGAGGTAGTCACCTGGAATGCATTTCAATTAACAGGTGTGCCTTCATTAACTTCTTGAGTGTAGGGGGCAGGATTTTTGTTTTTGGCTAAAAAACGTACCCATTTGAAACTGCCTATTTCTCAGGCCCAGAAACTAGAATATGCATATAATTATCAGATTAGGATAGAAAACATTAACATTTCCAAAACTGTCAAAATATTGTCTGTGAGTAGAACAGAACTGATATTGCAGGCGAAAACCTGAGGAAAATCAAACCAGGAAGTGCTGTCTTTCCTGAAAGCTCTCTGTTCTATTGGATGCCTTGCCTCCATTTAAAGGGATATCAACCAGATTCCTTTTCCTATGGCTTCCTCAAGGTGTCAGTCTTTAGACAGTTTCAGGCTTTTATTTTGAAAAATTAGCGAGAAAGATAGCATTGCATCAGTGGACAGCTGGGTGTTCGCAGAGTTTGTCTCTCCTTCGCCTATTGAAAAAGCGACAGTCCCGGTTGATATATTATCGATTATATATTTTAAAAACAACCTGATGATTGATTATAAAAAACGTTTGACATGTTTCTGTGGACATTACAGATACTATTTGGAATTTTCGTCTGCGATGTCGTGACCGCTCGAGCCTGTGGATTTCTTAACATAACGCGCTAAACAAATGGAGGTATTTTAGATATAAAAATAATCTTTATGGAACAAAAGGAACATTTATTGTGTAACTGGGAGTCTTGTGAGTGCAAACATCCGAAGATCAAAGGTAAGCGATTCATTTTATTGCTTTTATGACCAATCTACTTGGCTGCTAGTGTTTGTAATATTTAGTCTACTGAGAGAGATGTTCTTACATAAACACTTGTTATGCTTTCACCGAAAAGCTGTATTGAAATCTGACAATGCAGGTGGATTAACAAGCTAAGCTGTGTTTTGCTATATTGCACTTGTGATTTCCTGAAAATTAAATATTTTTAGTAATTTAATTTGAATTTGGCGAGCTGCAATTCAGGTGTTGATGAAAATGAAGCGGGTGTTGATGAAAATGATCCCGCTAAAGGGATGGGTGCGTCAAGAAGTTAAAGTTCAGATGTGTTGTGACAAGGTACAGGTGGAAGACAGTACTATTTGGTAAAAGACCAAGTGCATATTATGGCAAGAACAGCTCAAATATGCAAAGAGAAACGACGGTTCATCATTACTTCAAGACATTAAGGTCAGTCAATACGGAAAATGTCAATAACTTTGAAAGTTTCTTCAAGTTCAGACTCAAAAACCATCAAGCACTACGATGAAACTGGCTCATGAGGTCCGCCACAGGAAAGGAGAACGCAGGGTTACCTCTGATGCAGAGGATAAGTTCATTAGTTACGAGCCTCAGAAATTGAAGCCCAAATAAATGCTTCAAATGTCAAGTAACAGACATCAACAGCAACTGTTCAGAGGAGACTTCATGAAATCAGGCCTTCATGGTCGAATTGCTGCAAAGAAACCACTACTAAAGGACACCAATAAGAAGAAGAGACTTGCTTGGGTAAAGAAACACGAGCAATGGACAATGGACCGGATGAAATCTGTCCTTTGGTCTGATATTTTTGGTTCCAACCGCCGTGTCTTTGTGAAACGCAGAGTGAATGAAAGAATGATCTCTGCATGTGTGAAGCATAGAGGTGGTGGTGTGATGGTTATTTGCTGGTGACACTGTCTGTGATTTATTAGAATTCAAGGCACACTTCTGCAGCGATACGCCATCCCACCTGGTTTGCTCTTAGTGGGACTATCATTTGTTTTTCAACAGGTCAATGACCAAACACACCTCCATGCTGTGTAAGGTCTATTTGACCAAGGAGAGCGATGGAGTGCTGCATCAGATGAACTGGCCTCCACAATCACCCGACCTCAACCCAATTGAGATGGTTTGGGATGAGTTTGCCCGCAGAGTGAAGGAAAAGCAGCCAACAACAGCTCAGCATTTGTGGGAAATCCTTCAAGACTGTTGGAAAAGCATTCCAGGTGAAAATGGTTGAGAGAATGCCAAGAGTGTGCAAAGCTATCGTCAAGGTAAAGGGTGGCTACTTTGAAGAATCTAAAATATTATTTTGATTTGTTTAACACTTTTTTGGTTACTACATGATTCGATGTGTGTTATATCATAGAAAATAGTAAAATAAAGAAAAACCCTTGAATGAGTAGGTGTGTCCAAACCTTTGACTGGTACTGTACATATACATTTTTTAATGGCACATGAGACTCCTGTCTTATTCATGCCCATCTCAGTGAACAAATATATTGCAGAGGCTGTGAGGATGGCACAGTCCAAGAAGGGGAGGGTGGCTAAAATGTACAACTCTCTCCAGAATGCGCTCTCTCCCGTCACTGTGTGCACATTCATTGTTTCATAACTTTGTGCGAATGGTTTGCGTTTGATTGTGAGTGTCTATCAATTCCCCATGACATATATCACCAGTAGTGCATTTACCGCCAATTCATAATCTACAATATTTGTTTGGTTATGGACATTTCTGTTAATGTATTCAATATATTATTCGAGGATTTACCCTTCTCATTGTCAGAGTAAACACATTTTGGTTTATTTCATTCCATTTACAAGTTGTCAATTTAGTCATTGTCTTTTTGTTTAGAGCGCTCCTGTCAATATTGATTAACGACGTGCACCTGATTACCCATAGAAGTTGGCCTATATGTTACCTGGCCTGCCTGCAAATGTAGGCATATAAATGTGCCCATTTGGTGATCTGATAGTAATTGTGACCTGTTTCAGGATGCTAGGCATATGTTGCATGTCACTACTTCACAGGAGAGGCATTTAAACAGAAAATCAAGTGTTCTGGGGCAGAAATGCCTTCTGGAACATGTGAACTTTCACGTGCCTTAATAACAAGTGTGTATGCCACCTGTAAATACTAATAAAATGTTTAAAATTACAAGCCTAATTGGTTTAGACACCAAAAACGACATGAACCTTCCCATGAATGCTGAGATAATGGATGGACTGGAAATGAGTTCGGATTGGTCAGCCATGTAGCACACTTCTGTCTATAACATGAGCTGCTCAGTATGTGTCGATAATCCTTTCTAACTCAGATTTTTTGAAAGATATCATGAAGAACTGCAAAAGTGTTGCTACTGCTCTTAATGTCGCTGCAATCGACAAATTCAAGATCAGTGGGAAGAAGTTGTGATGGACTACTTTCAGTAGGGCGACCGTGCCATGCTCGTACCATGCTGAAAATGTATCAAATGAGGAAATTCCTGATTTAGGTAAAAACATTTATTTGAACCAGACATTGAAGAGTCTTCTGATGACAGTTATTGGGAAGAAACTGCGTGTTGTCACGGAAGAAGTTGACAGAGGGAGTCAAAAAGACAAGTTAGAAGGCTGTTGTATAAAATACCTGTCTCCGGATTATGTCTTCAAACTAAGGGCAACAGTGGCATCAATGAGAGCAGGAGAAGCTTTCATCCATGTGTATGGGTAAGAGTCGAGTTACATTTTTAGAAAGTATACGTTTAGAATTTCGTAAGAAGGTAGTTATTGCAAGTTAAAGCGAACTGTCAGCTACTAACGTTAGCTGGCTGGCCGGCTTGCTAATGTTCCGAATAACATTACTACACAGATCATACACGCATCTCAGAAAGCCATTTGCATTGCTAGTTATAGCCTAATGTTAGCTAGCTAGCTAACATTGAACCTAGCTTGTTAGCTTTAGCTACCAGGAGATTCATGCATGGTAGTAACGTTAAAGTTGGGATTATGGTTCATTGTTAAGCTAGCTAACTACATGTCTAAACAAAAGAAGACTCCACTATGCACGTAACCATTTCACTGTAAAGATGACACTTTCTTTATCCTGTGCATGTGACAAATAAACTTAGATTTTATTTGATATGTGCCTTTACCAGAGATGGTAATGTGAAGAACATGAACTGCAAGTCAAATTAGGATATAAATGTTAGGCCAACGAGACAGTGTCCAAGATCTACAATTCTTTGGTAGAATGCCCTGCTTTCATTTCGTCACACTCACAACCATAAGCTATTTTCTGTAATTAGCTCACCATTAACTTTTAAATAATGATTTATTGAGTTTATTTCCTGTAATAATTTATAAAAATTAGCTAAAGTTGGCATGACTGTCCTGTGAGGATCCAAATAGGTCAGAGAGACAGATGGATAGAGAGAGAATAAAAAAACTGCTTAATCATGCTAACACGGTCAGTCATCATAATAATCAGGAGGTGAAATGCAAAACTGACCTTGGATCATTAACTCTGGGACTACTACATCTCTATCTGTATGTCAATGTAAAGCATCGCTTTAATAATACTTCCTGTATAATATCACTTATAACAAATGATGATAACATTGGATAGATACATGTGTAGCATGTGACAATAGCAGGATATAAAAGATTGTGACACTAAAAGATGTGTCACAAATGTATACATATATATACATATATACGACTCGTAGCTTGATGATGACTTGATCATTTGAATCAACTGTGTAGTGCTAAGGCAAAAACCTGCTCTATCCAGAATGGCCTACTCTCCCACTTTGACAGCTGGGCCTGTTATCCTTTCACCCTCTTCCAAAAATACAAATGTTTGCCATTATCAAGAGTGGCACTGGGGCGAAAACAATATCCTACATAGTGGTGGAGGACAGGACCTAAAAAGGCTGGAGACTCATAACTAATCGAAGAGCATGCATGTATATGTCCTGACCAAACGATGAGGAGTCAGTGGTAGAGTTCACTTGACGTTGTAGCACAGCAAGATTCTCAGTAGGCAGGGGGCATGGGATGTCAGGAACAATGACCCCATTGTCAGTGTTACCAGATTATCCCCGATAAAGCAGGTCCCCCACCTGCTGAATTTGGAATGCTCAAAAGAACCAATCTGCATTAGTGATGATAAATTTGGCAGCAACAGGGGTTTGATAGTTCAGTGAAAATGGCTAAGAGTTTATGTGGTGTAAATCTTAAAATTAGCAGCTGACATCTTAAGGGTTTTTTAATTAATGCAAGTGAGACAGGTTCCATGAAAAACAAGACAGAGAGGAAGAGAGAAAAAGAACACAGAACAGTTTAATTACCTCTGGTTTATTGCTGACACTTTTGCCAGCAATAAACGCTTCCACGGCCTGTTTCTCGGACAGCGAACATACAGTCATGGTCAAAAGTTGAGAATGACACAAATATACATTTTCAAAGTCTGCTGCTTCAGTGTATTTTGATGTTTTTGTCAGATGTTACAATGGAATACTGAAGTATAATTACAAGCATTTCATAAGTGTCAAAGGCTTTTTTATTGATAATTACATGAAGTTGATGCAAAGAGTCAATATTTGCAGGGTTAACCCTTCTTTTTCAAGACCTCTGCAATCCACCCTGGCATGCTGTAAATTAACTTCTGGGCCACATCCTGATGGCAGTCCATTCTTGCATAATCAATGCTTGGAGTTTGTCAGAATTTGTGGGTTTTTGTTTGTCCACCGCCTCTTGAGAATTGACCACAAGTTCTCAATGAGATTAAGGTCTGGGGAGATTCCTGGCCATGGACCCAAAATATTACCCATCATGCTGGAAAAGGCATTATGCATCACCAAACTGTACCTGGATAGTTGGGAGAAGTTGCTCTCGACGGATGTGTTGGTACCATTCTTTATTCATGGCTGTGTTCTTAGGCAAAATGGTGAGTGAGGGGCCTCCCGGGTGGCACAGTGGTCTAGTGCACTACATTGCTGTGCTAGCTGTGCCACCAGAGACCCTGGGTTCGAGCCCAGGCTCTGTCACAGCTGGCAGCGACCGGGAGGTCCATGGGGCGACACACAATTGGCCTAGCGTCGCCCAGGTTAGGCCGGTAGGGATATCCTTGTCTCATCGTGCACATCGTGCACTAGCACGTGGCGGGCCGGGCGCAGTGCACGCTAACCAGGTCGCCAGGTGCACTGTGTTTCCTCTGACACATTGGTGTGGCTGGTGTCCGGGTTGGGATGCGCGCTGTGTTAAGAAGCAGTGCAGCTTGTTTGGGTTGTGTTTCAAAGGATGCATGGCTTTCGACCTTCGTCTCTCCCAAGCTTTTTTCGGGATGCCCTAAACAATCGGAAAGGGAATTCAGAGAAAATGACTTTACCCCAGTAGTCTGTACCTTTAGCAGAATATCAGTCTGTTCCTGATGTTTTTCCTGGAGAGAAGTGGCTTCTTTGCTGCCCTTCTTGACACCAGGCCGAAGATCTTCGCCTAACTGTGCCTGCTGCCATTCCTGAGCAAGCTCTGTACTGGTGGTGTCCCGATCCCGCAACTGAATCAACGACGGTCCTGGCTTGCTAGACTTTCTTGGGCGCCCTGAAGCCTTCACAGCAATTGAACCGCTCTTCTTGAAGTTCTTGGATGATCCGATAAATGGTTGATTTAGGTTCAATCTTACTGGCAGCAATATTCTTGCCTGTGAAGCCCTTTTTGTGCAAAGCAATGATGATGGCACTTGTTCCCTTGCAGGTAGCCATGCTTGACAGAGGAAGAACAATGATTCCAAGCACCAGCCTCCTTTTGAAGCTTCAGTCTGTCATTCGAACTCAAATCAGCATGAGAGTGATCTCCAGCCTTGTCCTTGTCAACACTCACGCCTGTGTTAACGAGAGAATCACTGACATGTCAGCTGGTCCTTTTGTGGCAGGGCTGAAATGCAGTGGAAATGTTTTTGGGGGATTCAGATCATTTGCATGGCAAAGAGGGACTTTGCAATTAATTGCAATTCATCTGATCCCTCTTCATAACATTCTGGAGTATATGCAAATTGCCATCATACAAACTGAGGCAGCAGACTTTGTGAAAATTAATATTTGTGTTATTCTCAAAACTTTTGGCCAACTGTACATCTGGCAATATCTACATTTTAGACACCTTGATCATCTCACACCCTGAAAGTAAATAAATATGAAAATAACTGAGATATGACCGTTCAATCTAAAGCAGTCATTTTCAGGATACGTCAATACAGCACAGAAAACACTAGACTGGTATTGTGGTTGTTCATTAGGTGATGGGAAATATGCAATATGTATTCAAAATAATATACTTACCTTCCTTGAAAATCCATCTACACCGCCAAATATGACAATGTTGTATCTTGAAAAAAAGCATTGGAATTAAAAGTTAAATGTTTAACCTATTAACCTGCTTCATTATTGCTGTATTACCAGTTGATGAAGAACAACTCCAATTTCATGTATCATTGAAAATGTGTCTACGAATAAGTAAGAATAAAAAAGTTAAAATAACTTCTTAGATTTGATGGAGACATTATAAATCTTAGTACCTTATCAATTTATGATTTGTATGAATGTGGACGAGAGACAGGGGGGAGCAGGAACAGAGTATTTTTGCCGAGCAATGCAACGAAGCTGGATCATTCTGGCAATGATACCGGCACCGTCTACACGCTGCAAAGACTCCCTAACTCTTGGCCATTGTACACGATGACCCATTGGTCAAAGGAGGTCTCAGAGCATTCTAAAGCCCACATGGGGCATCCTTGTATTAATGGCGTTGACTTTCTGGTCTAACTCTTCATCTGACATATCAGAATAGCATTCCCTGACAGACATAGTGTTCTTTCATCCTTCTGTAAAAAAAGCTAACCGTTACACCGTCATGAAATATGATTATATATCGACTATGAAACAAATAGGACATGGCCTGCTTATGAGTTGTAATACCGAATAATAAACTGATAATTGTGCACGACTTCAAATGAAACAAGCAGGGAGCAGGTTACGAACCCTCAACCTTCTTGCCCGAAGTCCAGCGCGCTATCGACTGTGCACCAAAAGCATGCTCAAGCCGCAGAGTCGATAGTAGCAACCTACCTAGCAACCTACCGAGAGGACGCGCTCTCAATGTAATAAAAGTAATGACTTTTCAAATAAGTTACCTTATACGTTATATTGATTTGTTAGCTACGCTGTCCTTACGAACCACATAGCATATCACTACAGCAGCATGTACCGGTATATTAGCTATCTACCTAACGTTAGTAGTTATACATCAAACTTAACAGTATATTAACTATAGGCTAACTACCCAACATTTATTGACTTGAATATTCCCATCATTCTTAGCTTAGCTAAATGGGATAGTCGTTGTGCATTCTCAATGGACATTCAGGTGCCTTCGTAAATTAGCTCTGACTACCTACTCTGATTTCAGAACACTCTCGTCTAAGTGTACCAGAGCGCAGAATAATGAATTTACGAGCGCTCAACACCCGTCGAATATGGCCTGTGTCAGTAAACGTAGGCAAAAAAGCATAATGAAATTGTTTGCAGCAGCACAGTTACAATCACCAATGACCTGGTTAACACGAAAACTGCCTAACCAGCTCTGCTCGGGCAAGTAAAATGGTCCGAGTGGTCTCATTTATGTCTAGAATTAGCCAGCAAGCTAGCCAACGTTAGCTCGGGTGCTTAACTGCTGTTGTAAGGCCAGAACGCTCAAATCAACCCTACTCCTCAGCCTCAACGTCCAGTGTGTGCTCCGAGAGCGAAACGGTTTGAATTTACCCAGAGAGTTTTTCACAGAATAGAAACACCATAATATTAATCAAATGAATTACGCAAGCACCAGTTAAAGGTTTGGACACACCTAATTCCAGGCTTTTTCTAGATTTTTACTATTTTCTACATTGTAGAATAATAGTGAAGACATCTCAACTATGAAATAACACATATGGAATCAGTTTCGAACAAATTCTTATTTACAAGGACAGCCTACTCCTTCCTCCCGGTCGGGGAATTGAACCCCGATCTCCCGCGTGCCTGCAATATGGAAGACTATCGAATGCTTCTCAAAGATGCCCTCCGGTGGTCAAACTAGCACTAACTCGCAACAGAAAAAAATGGCTGACAATTAAATGAATTGTCACAGAATGCTGCGGCAGCCCGCAAGTTGTGCCGCAGTATGACGTAACTTTTAATTGAGGAACCACTGTACCCGATTCGGGAAACTCCAGGGCCCATAATATTTTATACAATGTTGCAAGTTTGCTCATGCTAGCATCAGCCGGACCCAAGTTAATAGGTTTCAAGTTCGTTGCAGACAGGCCATGGTAGCCAATGTGATTTATAGGATATTTTTTTCTACCTGTATGTAGGCTGCAATGTTTTTATGTAGGCTATTTTTACATAGTTGACAAATGACAATAGAAGTTACTGTTTAGGTTTGTATCATTTTCATTTAGGTTAATTTTGATTAACCACATGACAATGATTGAGACACAAAGACATTATAAATTAAATGGAAATGAGCACATGAAAACTCTTGAGTCATGTGTCTTATTTCATTAAACAGTGCGCTTCAAGCTCAATGCATATATAGATTTTATTAAAACATATAGGGTGCATCTATAGGGAAAAATACACCTTTAAAAATTTCAACCAATCAATTGGTCAAAAGAACAGAAAATTTTCGGTCAACCAAGATATGTTTTAGATGAGGACAGCCCTATTAGGAATAGTAGGCCATCTTACATAAGTCTGCAAATGCTATGATGCATGGAATGCATTACTATAAAGGTACATTTTTAATGGTGAAAATTTGCTCCCCAAACTTCACTCATGCGCCACCTATGCATAAGCTAGTGATTTTTCTGTTCATTATTAGTCTTGTTGACTGAGGAAAATGTAAATGTGGACAGTTATTCTAACATGTTCAAAGTGCACAGTAAGGACACCCGTCATTGCATCCTCAATTTGCATGTTCAGTTGAGATTCATTACCGTAACCTAAATGTGATGTCATTCTGAGCACCATAGGTGGACACCCTAATCAAGTTCCCCAATGCATGTGGGTCCAGTAATTTTCTCAAATGTCCAGTAAATTAAAATGCTACCAGTCAAATGTCCAGTGGCTCATTTTTCATAACTGAAACCCTGCCTGGCCAATAGTGCCATTTAGCTCAGGTATGGAACAATGGGAAGTTGGGAACCCAGAAACATACACTGTGTTACTGCGTAGTGCCAGATGCATCCCTTGAGCTAATCTGCACACTGTTAAACCAGGTTTGCATATACTGTAGGTCTACTGTTCCTGTACAGCACTGATCAGATGTGCCATGACATTTGTTTAATGTGCAGGACTGGTTCCCCCTGGACAAAGCAACAGAGCAGACAGTCTATTATTTACTCTATCAAACCAGTGACAAGTCTGTGACAGCTGCAAGCTTGTCAAACAGAAGCATTGTCTCCAGCCAAGCGGCAAGGCAGTTGTGGTACCAGTGGCATCTTGTCCTCACATTATATATAGGCCTACTGTAGGTGTGTGCTTATTATAAACCAAATAAACCATTTGATAAACAGGTGTCACAAGGAGAAACTTCAACTGTAGAGTAAGGACATAAAAGATATCAAGAAATCCCTGGTGACTGGTGGTCAACATGTGTAGGCTGTTCACTAAAGCACTACCGTGAAAAAATGGATACCCATTCGTGGAGGAAGGAATGAAGGTAAGCTGGCTCGTAAAGGTGGGTATGAGAGAACAGTGTCTGGATCAAAAAAAAAAAACACTCCCCAAAAGCCATTGAGACATGCTGCTATGGCTACATTTACAATGACGGCCTATACCGGCCAAACCCGGACGACGCTGGGCCAATTGTACGCCGCCGTAATAGTTAAGTGAAATGACAACAAACCTCAAAAGCAATGTGTTACTAAAAGTAAGACCACCAAGAAGACCACCACAGTTTAGAGAAATCTGATGACAAGTCCACCTCAGCAGCTGTGAGTAATTTTGGCTTACTTACAGCAATTACATACAAATGTCAAATGGAAAGGGCTTGCCGTGAGTCATAGAACCAGGCTGGAAATCTTGTGACCCTGATTAAAAAGTCAGACAACTTGCCAGTTACATACAGAACACATGCTTTAAAATGGCTTACCTCAAATAAGTGTGTCATTCCAGATGAACTTAGACAACAAAGCAATCTATGAATGTTGTACAGAATTATAACGGGTTTTAATATTGAACAGCGACTTGGGGCTGTGCCACCCCACACACAAGAGCCCAAGCTAGATAGCTAGCCAGACTAGCTAGCCTTCCAACTTCTCTAGTGTTGTGAGAAATTCCCACTAATTCATAGCTGGATGCAAAACCAGCACCACTAAAGTAAGAAGAATGTTCAAACTTTCTGAGAAGTATAGACATAATGAGTGTTAACAAAGCTACAATACTTTCTGGAAATAGTTTTTCTAGCTAACGTTACCACCCCCCTTGCGCATCTTTTCCGTGGCATGCTGTCTGTCGCACGTACTATAGTTAGCAAAAGCTAGCCATTTGCAGTGATCTTTGAACATTTAAAAATGTTACATTTAGCTAATGTAGTAGATTCTAGTGCACACACAACAAAACCAAATCAGAGAAAATAGCATGTGAAATACAGATATACCTGCAATTTCGAGGGGGCTGAGTTTTCCTGCGTTAAATCAGAAGTATCTGCCGGTTGTAAGTGCCGCAACAGCTCAATTTTTGCGGGATGAGAGAACGGGCGTATTCATTAGGGAAACGGTTTATGATTTAAGAAGCAAACAGAGCAAAACGAGAATTTCTATTGGACACATTCAGGTAAATCCCTCCCCGTTTCGTTCCATTAGCTTACGTTTAAGAAACGTTTTGTAACAGAATTGCCTTAATGAATAGGCCCCAGGAAATGTGACGGGTTGCTGGTTGCCAGAGATGTGACGTCAGCATCCACCAAACGAGTCCACATTGTTGTATTTCACTGTTAGCAACTGCTTTATGGAAATTCATTTTCTTTGACATAAAAAATATATATAAAGTATAGTTTAATTCTAATGATCAAAAAAAAGCATAGGCCTATCATGATCAAAAATACGTCTGAGGTTTCATTCCCATATCAGTCAATTCAATCAAAAATATTTTACTTGATACCAACAGAGAAAGCATTTACATTGCAGCACAAAATTAGAGCATAAGCCTGTAATAGAATGGACGTGACCGTAATAAGTGTTGCAATTAACTGAGCACTTAGCCTATGTCAACACAGGCAGCCCAATCCTGGGGTGCGTTCATTTTGATTGAACGTTTGCTACTTTGCGTAACGGTTAGTACTGAACGACACGTTTCCCAAAAACGTTACTGAACAGACTGAGTGAGGTATGTCTACTCCGTTTGGTGGGTGTGGCTTGAAGCAATGAGTGATCCATTTGAAAGGGGAGCAGTGCATTTAACTGGTCGTTCAGAACAGCAGCGTTGTTTTTGGTTGTTGAGTCAATTAGAACATGCCCATTTCAAGCTTATCCTTCTAAAAAATAAGAAGTTATTTCAGGAAATATTAAGGCAAGTTAGCTGGCTAACTGTATGATCCTGCTCTGTAGTAAACCCATTAGAATTGAGCTGCCTGTGTAAACACAGCCTTAGAAAATCCAGGCCGAGAGCCACGCAGAATGGGCTGGGATTTTACCATTAGGTCCACATGCAGTTTGTCCTGATGTGGTAAAAGGTTGATTTTTCCTGATGTCCCACAGCTGTGTGTAATCTGTCTATAATCTGTTATGCAGTGAAAAAGCCAAGTTTTGCCATGACTTCACCCACCCCAGGTTTTAGGCTCACTAACCCACTGGAGTACTGACATATCCAGCCTAAACTGTAGGCTGCTGCCCACTAGAACATCACAAGGCAAAAAAAGACTGCAGTAGATTCCAAAAATGTAGATATATTTTTTAAACTAGGCAAGTCCGTTATGAACAAATTCTTATTTTACAATGATGGCCTACCAGGGAACTGTTGGTTAACTGCCTTGTTCAGAACAACATATTTTTACCTTGTCAGCATGGGGATTCAATCCAGCAACCTTTCGATAACTAGCCCAACACTCTAACCACCAGACTACCTGCAAAGACTGTAGCAGAGTGTTTTTGGGATGATTTTTAAATCACATACCACATAACTTAGTCACATAACATTGATAAACAGGATCTGTTACTCATTTTAGGTTTGTACAAATATTTGTCACAGATATGAAGGCCTGTTTTTTTTTTTACTTAAAAAAAAAATTGCACTGAACAAACATATAAAAAAGATTTTCCATATTTTTTCATTTTGATTTGATCCAGCAATCTTGCGGTTCCTTGCCCAACACGCAAAACCAAAAAGCTACCTGAGTTGCAATTCATATAAAGAAATCAGTCAATTGAAATACATTTATTAGGCCCAAATCTATGGATTTCACAATTGGGCACACATACCTTTAAAAAGAAAAGTAGGGGCGTGGATCAGAAAATCAGTCTGTATCTGGTGTGACCCCCATTTGCCTCATGCAGTGCGACATCTCCTTTGCATATAGTTGATCAGGCTGTCGATTGTGAACTTTGGAATGTTGTCACACTCCTCTTCAAATTGCTGTGCGAAGTTGCTGGATATTGGTGGGAACTGGAGCACGCTGTTGTGCACGTCAATCCAGAGCATCTCAAACATGCTCAATGGGTGACATGTCAGGTGAGTGTGCAGGCCATAGAACTACACAATTCCAGGAATTCTGTACAGATCCTTCCGACATGGGGCCGTGCATAATCATGCTGAAACATGAGATGATGGTGGTGGTTGAATGGCACGACAATGGGCTCCAGGAGCTCGTCACGGTATCTCTGTGCATTCACAACGTCATTCACGCTGTCTGCCACCTGCCCGGTACAATTGAAACCGGGATTTATCCGTGAAGAGCAGAATTCTTCAGCATGCCAGTGGCAAAGGTGAGCATTTGGCCACTGTAGTCAGTTACGATGCCTTACTGCAGTCAGGTCAAGACCCTGGTGAGGATGAGCACGCAGATAAGCTTCGCTGATGTTTTCTGACAGTTTGTGCAGACATTCTTTGGTTGTTTCATCAGCAGTCCGGGTGGCTGGTCTCAGACGATCCCTCAGGTGAATGAGCCGGATCTGGGCTGGCGTGGTTACACATGGTCTACGGTTGGGACACAGGTTGGACGTACTGCCAAATTGTCTAAAACGACGTTGGAGGCTGCTTATGGTAGAAAAATTAACATCCAATTATCAGGCAACAGCTCTGGTGGACATTCCTGAAGTCAGCATGCCAATTGCACCTTCCCTCAACCTGAGACGTTGCAAAGGAGAAACGCTCCCTAACAGGGATGTAAACAACTTGACTGTCCTTCCTGTGTTAAAGTAATGGTAATGATTTTGCTTTGCTTATTTGAGCGGTTCTTGCCATAATATGTACTTGGTATTTTACCAAATAGGGCTCTCTTCTGTATACCACCCCAACCTTGCCACAACACCATTGTCTCAAACACATTAAGAAGGAAAGAAATTCCACAAATGAACTTAAGGCACACCTGTTAATTGAAATGCATTCCATGTGACTATATCATGAAGCTGGTTGAAAGAATGCTCAAAGGGTGCAAAGCTGTCAAGGCAAAGGGTGGCTACTTTGAAGAATCTCAAATATATTTTGATTTGTATAACACTTTTGGTTGCTACATGAGTCCATGTGTTATGTCATAGTTTTGATGTATTCACTCTTATTCTACAATGTAGAAAATAGTAAGAAGGAAAAACCCTTGACTGAGTATGTGTCCTAACATTTGACTGGTACTGTATATTCCAGCCCTGATCATACTGGAAACTGAAATTGGGTAGAAGTTTCAATTAGCACCAGAATGTGACGCTTCCCAATGTGTCCTATGACGTGCATGTATGTGTGCAATGCAACTGTTAAACCAGATTAACCTACATACAGAGTCAACAGAATGTTGTATTTCTACCTCAAGCATCACTGTCTGAGTCACAACTAAAGAACAGAGAGGATTCAACATTGAACAGGACATCAGATGCATGTATAATGCTGCCATCTAGTGTGTGTACACACACACACACACACACACACACATATAAATAATAGCATTGCCCTGTAATATAAATAGTAATAGCTGGAGAGTAAATACAAGAAAAAAAAATATTTATTCAAATTACATCATGAGTGCTTTGCTTGGTTAGTTGATGTGGTTGAGAACACATCTGTCAGCCCCATTTTCATCTGGTTCGGCCATTGTCTGTCTAACAATGCCAGACCGATACTAGAGCCCAGTCAGAAGTTTCCAGAAAACACACAACCATGTCTCATCTAAAGGAATTAGTCCTCTTCACTGTATCTGATGGTCACCTAGTTCACACACAGGGATCCGCGTCTGAAAAATAATAATAATAAGTTAGTAAAACCATAGACATTTCAATATAGCTCCCGAGTGGCACAGCGGTCTAAGGCACTGCGTCTCAGTACAAGAGGCATTACTACAGTTCCTGGTTCCATTCCAGGCTGTATCACATTCGGGCATGATTGGGAGTCCCATAGGGCGGCACACAATAGGCCCAGTGTCGTCTGGGTTTGGCCAGGGTAGGCCGTCATTGTAAATAAGAAAATAAGAATTTAAATAA
Organism: Oncorhynchus kisutch; assembly: GCF_002021735.2. Taxonomy (NCBI): domain Eukaryota; kingdom Metazoa; phylum Chordata; class Actinopteri; order Salmoniformes; family Salmonidae; genus Oncorhynchus; species Oncorhynchus kisutch. The sequence continues at coordinate 41,929,668 of NC_034195.2, read as the reverse complement.
GAATTTGTTCTTAAACCAACTTGCCTAGTTTGATATAACACGTCACGTAAATACGTTTGCTGAAATTCATGTAATGCCTTACAATATTAAATTGTAAAATGGATGGCTATGACATTAGTCAAAGTTGATTCTAATTTGGCTTTGAAATGACTTTTTATGTATTGATCAATGGAGAAATGTTTTTGGGCCACCAAGCCAAAACATTGGCAGTGATAATTTGATCTGTCATAGTGAGTAAAAAAAACCAACAAAAAAAATATTTTATTTCACCAAATTAACAAAAATAGCACGTTCAACTTCAAAACATTTTTTCTCCCCATCTCAAGTTGTAAAACAAAAACTAGTGCCTCCAGCTTAATTAAATAATGAAAACAAATTGCCTGAGATCACTAGGCTGTTTTTATTATTATTTCACTTTTAATCTATATATTTTTTTATTTTTTTATTTTACCCCACTTTTTCAATCTTGTCTCATAACTGCAAATCCCTAAAGGGCTCGGGAGAGGCGAAAATTGAGTTATGCGTCCTCCTAAACATGACCCGCCTAACCGCACTCCTAAACAAGGTAGCCTGCCGCACCAATGTGTTGGAGAAAACACTGTTCAACTGGCAGTCGAGGTCAGCCTGCAGGCACCCGGCTGGCCACAAGGAGTTGCTAGGGCGCGATGAGCTAAGTAAAGCTCCCCAGCTCTCCCCTAACCCGGACGACGCTGGGCCAATTGTGTGACACAGCCCGGGAATGAACCCGGGTCTGTAGTAACGCCTCTAGCACTGCGATGCAGTGCCTTAGTGGCCTCCCGAGTGGTGCAGCGGTCTATTTAAACAACAATATAGTTCCAGTCAAAAGTTGACACACCTACTCATTCAAGGATTTTTCCTTTATTTTTCCTATTTTCTTCATTGTAGAATAATAGTGAAGATATCAAAATCATTCAAATAAACAGATATGGAATCATGTAGTAACAAGAAGAAAAAAAAGTTAAACAAATCGATACGTTTTATATTTGAGATTCTTCAAAGCAACCACCCTTTGCCTTGACAGCTTTGCAAACTTGTGGATTGTGGAGGCCAGGTCATCTGATGCAGCTCTCCATCCTTCTTGGTCAAATAGCCCTGACACAGCCTGGAGGTGCGTGTTGGGTCATTGTCCGGTTGTAAAACAAATGATAGTGGGACTAAGCGCAAACCAGATGGGATGGGGTGTCGCTGCAGAATGCTGGGGTAGCCATGCTGGTTAAGTGTGTCTTGAATTCTAAATAAATCACTGACAGTGTCACCAGCAAAGCACCTCCACAACTTCATGCTTCATAGTGGGAACCACACATGCAAAGATCATCCTTTCACCTACTCAGTGTCTAGCAAAGACACAGCGGTTGGAACCAAACATCTCAAATTTGGACTCAGACGAAAGGACAGATTTCCACTGGTTGAATGTTCATTTCTTGTGTTTCTTGGCCCAAGCAAGTCGCTTCTTTTTGATCCTTTAGTAGTGGTTTCTTTGTAGCAATTTGACCATGGAAGGCCTGATTTACGCAGTCTCCTCTGAACAGCTGATGTTGAGATGTGTCTGTTACTTGAACTCTGAAGCATTTATTTGGGCTGCAATCGGATGTGCAGTTAACTCTAATGAACTTATCCTCTGCAGCAGAGGTAACTCTGGGTCTTCCTTTCCTGTGGCGGTCCTCATGAGAGCCAGTTTCATCATAGTGCTTTCAAAGTGCTTTGAAATTTTCCACATTGACTGACCTTCATGTCTTAAAGTACAAGGCACACCTGTTAATTGAAACGCATTCCAGGTGACTACCTCATGAAGCTGGTTGAGAGAATGCCTAGAGTGTACAAAGCTGTCATCAAAGCAAAGGGTGGCTACTTGAAGAATCTGAAATCTATTTTGATTTGTTTAACACTTTTTTGGTTACTACATGATTCCATATGTGTTATTTCATTGTGTTGATGTATTCACTATTCTACAATGTAGAAAATAGTAAAAATAAGAGAACTCCTGGAATGAGTAGGTGTGTCCAAACTTTTGACTGGTACTGTATATCGATAACTACATGTGAAAATATTTTAAAATGCATTAAAATACATTTCCTAAACATTTAACATATTTTGTGATATGTTTTACATATGTTGGAATGTATTTAAAATGTTTTAAATATATAACATGCATCCTAAATAATGTGGTAAAAATATATTGCAATTGTTTTTCTTTTTTTTTTGTATGGGAAAATCTGACAGACCCATCTGCAACAATCACAGCTATTTTATGAAGATTAGAGATGCTCTCACCCATGGGGTTGGCAGTGGAGTCCACCAGCACAGAGGCAGTATTCCCTCGGTCCCTCCACGTCCCAGGACAGCATGTCCATCAGCAAGTTAGGGTGGCTGTTGCATGCTTCACCCTTATCCGGCCTGGGCTGGCACACTGGGAAGAGCAGCTCTGCAACCACCATGAGAAGGACAGAGAGAGAGAGAGAGAGAGGTGGGGAAGCAGAGGATATATGAACATGGCATTAAGTCAAGGCAAAAGGTGTGGAACTGCAGGAAAATGTATTTTCTCCACTGCCAGGACAACTCATCACAAGAAACAAAATGGCTACCTCTCTGTTTAGCGCAAAAATCACACAGAGCCAACAACTGACCACTTACGCAATGTGGACGTTTACGCTCATTCTTCAAAATAAAGGCCTGAAACTACGTCTAAAGACTGTAGACACCTTAGGGAAGCCACAGAAAAAAGGAATCTGGTTGATATCCCTTTCAATGGGCAATAGGGATGCATAGAAAGACAGGGGTTTCAAAATAAGAGTCACTTCCTGATTAGACTTTTCTCAGGATTTCACCTGCAATATCAGTTCTGTTATACTCAGACAATATTTGTACAGTTTTGGAAACTTTAGTGTTTTCTATCCTAATCTGTCAATTATATGCATATTCTAGAATATGGTCCTGAGAAATAGGCGGTTTACTTTGGGAAAGTTATTTAAAAATAGTGCCTCCTAGCTTCAAGAGGTTTAGAATCATGGGTTCAGGAGAGAAAGAGGACCAGTAAGTAACAAAAAATACTTTAACACAAACAATACCTTGAACAGTTAATTCAATAGATAGGTTTGTGTTTGACCATATACCTTTGAGAACGGCACAGCAGTGTTTTGGCTTACAGTCACTCTGGTACTGACAGATGCTGCCTGCATTGCCCTTGGTGGCATTCTTAGTGCACTGTCCCCACACACACATCTGGTCTGAACAACACTCTTCATCCTTTGTGCAGGTCTAAAAAAAAAAAAACATTAGTAATGGTCATAGTTTTTGTGATTGGAACAAGCTGGGAATCAGAGACATAATCTAGACCAGGGATGGCCCGCAGACCAATTGGAGTGTATTGATGCGGGTACGCAGACCCACAAGCCACTGCTGACCCTCATTAGTAGTTCTGATTTTTTTGTGGCCCCCACCCCCATCAAAGATGCCCATCCCTGATCTAGAACTTCACAAGATCTGGAATATCATCAGAAGTACACAACGAACTTGGGTTCATTGCATTTGTTTACATCCCTTTCGTTTCCATTTCTCAACTCAATGTAAGGCTGAATTTTGACTCAGGATTGGGATGAAAATAAGATGTTAATCCCCCCAAAAAAGACTCACCATATCAACATCTTTGCAGGGGAGGCACTTGGAGCTTACTATCTCATATAGGCAGTAACTGTTCTTACCACAATCTTCATCAAGCATGCATTCCTGGTAAGAGAAATCACATTCAGACAGGACCAACCAGCATCCACATAACACACCCTCCCACACAGGTACACCTATATTCCCTGTTTTATTAACCTGTCCAATTTCCACAACATTTGTTTTCACACAAATGCTTTGCTCATTAAGGGATGTGCATATACCTTTACATTGAGTACAGATGGATTGGATGGCTAAAAATCAAGAAAGTCCAGTTAAATGGTGTTCTTGTTACAGACTGAACACTGGCCCTCCATCGGCCTGAGGAAACAGCTTCTGCCAAAAATCAGTCATCTAAACCTCGTGATTAACTTTATCTCTTCATGCTATGTGGAGTCGGAGAAACTCAGCAGGCTTACAAAAACAACATACTTTGTCAGAGAGCTCCCAAAGTCTGTCAGCCTTGAGCACTTGGCTACTGAGAATGGAGACCTGACGGGTCTGTGGATATGCCTAACACGGTCTTCTCCCACACCTAGCAACATGAGAATACAGCATTTCACTACACAAACAGTACCCGATTCACTTGCCATGAATAAACCTGAACCCTTTATTGTTTCATAACATTGGCTGTGTGTGGTGTGCGCCATCATTACCTAATTATTTCCATTGTGGGAAGTCAAGATGTGAGCATACACAGTGTATTATGATGAACCACATTGAACCACAAAGACATGTACTGTATCAAATAACAGGCAGGATCAAACACACATCCCCGCCTTCCATCTCCATGGCAGCCTGGACTAGTCTAGACAGATGTGGGTTGTGTCACTAACAGCAGTCTGGCAACCATCAACAGTAAGAATTTCCTTCACCCGCGTACCACTCAAATCCATCTCAGCCAACCCCTTAGCTCACATGAAGTAACATTACATATCTAGGATATAGCTTCTTGCTTTATAATGTTCTTATTTCTTGTGTGTTTTTGTTCTACCTTCTGTAATTATTTTGTGATTATTACTGCATTGTTGAGTTTGGAGTTTGCAATGAAGGCATTTCACTGTACTTGTGCACGTGACATTAAAACATAAGAAATATCTCTGCAAAAGCTTCAGTAAAAAAAATGCTTCCCAGTTCACCAGACGGGATAACTCAGTGTTGGGGGACTGGAGGAGACACTGGGGAAGACATGCTGCTCAACAACCCTAATACCCTGTAATTCTGTTGATAAAGCACAGCTGTTTAGGCATCATACTGTGCATAGGGCTGCTCTTCATTTTTCCCAAAGCAGAACATTTTCCCCTCACTAAATATTTAACCAAACGCATCTCTGTGGAGCAGCCCACACAGCAGCAAAATTAAGTAGACACAAGTTTCAAAAAAAGTAAAATGACCCAAGTGCAAGTCATTTGAGGTTTCCAACAGGCTGTTTCCATGCATTTTTTTATGTCTATTAATTCAACCACATTCTGTAATGATGCCAGGAAAGGCAAAAGATCAAAACACTGCCATAAAATCTCCAATGGTGAAACAGCCTGTGGAATAATGGCTTAATATTGGTGTACTCATGTTTTTTAAAAGTGTAAAGTAAATGGCCACCTCTTTAAAATACACTACTCATTATAAAAGACAGACAGACAATCTATTCACAAAGTTGTAAAGTGTTCCTGCAGTAGCTGAGAAATGACTTGGAAAAGAACACTGGTTTGAAACTGGGGCAACAGGATACATTGTTTCAGTCTCAAAACAAACTGTACCCAGTTCCCTCCTTCCTTGCATAATGAGCTGTTCGATGAGGAAAAGGTTAAATAACAAAAGAGCAGAGAAAATAGGCAATGGTAGAACAGCTGGGTTTAAGTTATTCAACAGGCTTCACCTTGGATAGAAAGGCGTCTCTAGGCTCTCTAGTACTCATTTGTTTTAGAGGAATAGCAATCGACTTAATTATTTTCTTGATGCTCCACCTCAATAAACTCACTTAGCTATATCACATAGTATCCAAACAATACATATCATCAGGTTTGGGATCAATTGCACTTCGATTCCAGCATATTCAGGAGATAAAACTTTGACCTAAAAATAATAATATTGAAACATCTAAGGTTTTAATTACCATACACGTCCTCTAGCATGGGGACGAGGTTATGGAGTGTGAGACAGAGAGATCACATCTGTGTAGTCCTCAGTGACTAACTCCGTTTCTTCAACTGTCATACCCTGCTATGGTCTCACCTCATTCCATCTGGCTATTATTCAACATATACAAACATCCTTGTCTGAATAGAATAACTGTCATGGGATTGTTCTGATGATCAGTACCCAGCTGTTTGCAGACTTGGAAGCTGAAACACCTCTTACCTCAAACTGGTTTGCATTAAACTCCTTGCAATCCTTTTTTCAGCACCTAACAAATCAAAAAATATATATAATACAAACTCACATGATCAACTTCGCTCCATTGGCCATTGATCTCGATATGGGTCTGGAAGTGAGTCCCCCCTGTTCTGTTGTCCATTTCCTAGAAGAGAAACCAGATACTTTCCTTGTCAGAAAACCTAAACATTTAATGTCAAAATAACCAACCATTGTTGTCTGATCTCCCTCTAGAATATAAAACATCCAGATAAAATGTACATGTTGATGACTTGTGACATGCATCCACACAATCTTGCATCATTACCTCACCCTGTTTGTAGTGCACCTACCTTGTCAATCCTCTCCGCCATGTAAACAGTGTGGTTCCTGTTGTCCCTATATGTACTGGTCTCATTGTGGTAGTTTGGAAGCAAATCCTGTATATTAAGCAATGATTTGGCACTCTCATTGACCATCTGAGAAAAAGTGATAAACATTCAAATTGTGAGCGCATCTTATTTGTTCCACAGTTCATATCTCTGGTTCTATGATAGACCATGCAACATACAATTTAAATCCTTTCATTTATTAAATAGCACTTAAAGTACAATACAGACATACAGTACATTAATATTTACCAACAACTGATGTGTGTTGGTGGGGGGGGGGGGGGGTGGGGGGGGGGGGAACAGTAGACTACAAGGAAAGCAGGCTACAGGCTATTAATCAGGTATAATAAAAACACACAGCCTGGCTCTATCCATGGCCACAACGTCAAACGTTTCCCTGGAATTAAAAACGTATTGTAAATAGGCTGCTATTAAAAATAATTAAAGGATTGTTGTAAATAGTCTATTGAATTACAGTGTATTATTACATATAGCTGAATGGAACATTTACCTGATCCACAGCCTCCTCCAGTACGTGCTGCGTGTCCTCCATCAACATCTCCACCTCTCGGAACATTTCATTTAGAGTCGCATGACCTCCATTCAAATGGTCCTCGAAACTAACACCAGTTATCGAGATGTCCGGGATGGTCTTCGGGCTCGAGATTCCATTCACTAAACACAAACAAAAAGTAAGCGCTGCAACCTGCATCATCCTCGTGGTGGGACCAGACATACTTGTACCAACAGCATGCAAAGACGCTGACTCACACAAAGTACAGCTGTTTTATTTGGAAACTCAAAAGGGAAAAAAGAAACCGGAAAAAGAATCATGGTATTTTTAACGGGATCTATGGTAAGTATAAAGCCAAAGTTTTGGGATCCAGAATGTATTGTATTATCTAAATGGTTATTGGGATTCTGAGGATTCTGATTCTATTGTTGCTGTTGCTTCTATTGATGGTGATGATAATTAAAAATGTCCCTTAATCAGCACATTTTCTTACCTTAAGTATATTGTCTTTGGATGTTACATGTTTTAACACTAGAATTGACCTATTATTTTGTTCACACTATCACCATACATTCATTATAGGCCCTAGGACAACTATTATGGATTTATATGCTTAAAACACAATAGCATATCACTGGCTAAGTAAATTTACATTTTGGAATAAGCACATTTCTCATATAAAATTTAAAAAAACGTTCTTTATGTGGCATGAAATGCAGAGCGTGAAGTTGACAGAGTTGTCTAATGCTGTGCCGGAAGCGTGACCATATATAGAAAGTATATATGGCGGATTTGCAATAGCACTGTTTGTCCTGTAGATGGGTATGTAGGTCTAATCCTTTTTTCAGACGCATGTAGTCCAGGGACATACGATCAGTCTGATTCCGTGGGAAAATTCAACGAAAACAACACTTTTTTACACAATCAAATGATCTTTGATAGTTATTTGATTATTTATTTTTACAATATGTTTCCATATTTCAAATGTATGGGATCCATAACTCACTTGTAGGTACTCACAGAGGCCCCTAGGGCCATTGGCCCCCTCTTGAAATGGGCTTATCATACATAGCTCATTGATCATATCTAGATTCACTTTGCTGTGTGGCTGCTTTGTCAAACAGAAGCTTTAATATGTTACTCCTCGAACACACTGACAGTGTCATTGCATTTTGGTACACCAGAAGTACATTCATTTCCAATGGAACGCTACATTTACCTTGCACCATTGCGTTGCAGAGGCAGTTGCAGTGAGTTCTCTGTGGTGCATGTGTTGGATTTATCGAACGTATGCATCAAACTGTATGTGTAGATGGCTTGACAGAAATGGTAGCAGAAGATGAATGTTAAACTTTTGTTGCACACATATCCAGATGGTGCTGCGTACCATTTTGTGCAATGACGCTGTAGGTGTGATCAAGACATTTACAAAATAGCCTCCAACACTCTACTCAGCAAACTGGATGTAGTCTATCACAGTGCCATCCGTTTTATCACCAAAGCCCCATATGCTACCCATGATTGTGTGAGAAGGAGAAGTTGATATGTCTCTGGAACTCAAGCCCTCCAAGTGGACAGCTGTCACTGGGCAATAAAACATAATGCAATGTGGAGGAGTGCCCAGCCCTCTTTGAGTGTGTTGTGTTATGTCTTTCCTAATCTCTCATGGGCAGACAAGTAAACATAAATGGTACCGTATATTTAAGCAATAAGGCTGGAGCGGGTGTGGTATATGGCCAATATACCACGGTTAAGGACTGTTCATATGCACGACAGGGCTGTGTCCAACGCAGAGTGAAATATACCACAAACACCTGAGGTACATTATTGCTATTATAAACTGGTTACCAATGTAATTAGAGCAGTAAAAATACATGTTTTGTTGTACCCGTGGTATACGGTTTGATATACCAAGGCTGACAGCCAATCAGCCTTCAGGGCTCAAACCACCCAGTTTATAACTGTCTTTATACTATGGACACTGATAGCTAACTAGCAGAAATAGTTCTGGTGCTTGGATTTTTCGTCCATGGTTATTTGGACAAATCATGATTTCAAACATAGCCACGGGAAGTAGGGGTGCTGCAAAAATCTGAATTAAAAAAATATATTTATAACAACAACAAAAAATTCACAATAGTAGGGCACTGGGCATTTTCTAATATTAGCATACCAATATAGACCGATATACTGTAGATGTATGTAGCACAAGCAAAACAAATGTATGCATCTTTGCTTTGACAAAAAAAGGTAGTTATACTGTATAATTAAGTATCTTGCAGGATTAAATATTTGGAATTGTAAGAGTTGTTGCCCTGTCCCTTTCTCTGCAATTGTCATTCTAATGGGATCCAGAAAAAACAAAACCTGGTCCTCAAACATTTACAGTACCAGCCAAAAGTTTGGACATAAGGGTTTTTCTTTATTTTACTATTTTCTACATTGTAGAATAATAGTGAAGACATCAAAATGATGAAATAACACGTATGGAATCATGTACTGTAGTAACCAAAAAGGTGTTAAACAAATCAAAATATGTTTTGTATTTTAGATTCTTCATAGTAGCCACCCTTTGCACACTCTTGGCATTCTCTCAAACAGCTTCACATGGAATGCATTTCCAACGGTCTTGAAGGGAAGGATTTCCCACATATGCTGAGCACTTGTTGGCTGCTTTTCCTTCACTCTGCGGTCCAACTCATCCCAAACCATCTCAATTGGGTTGAGGTCAGGCGATTGTGGAGGCCAGGTCATATGATGCAGCAATCCATCACTCTCCTTCTTGGTGAAATAGCCCTTACACAGCCTAGAGATGTACAGTGAGGGAAAAAAGTATTTGATCCCCTTCTGATTTTGTACGTTTGCCCACTGACAAAGAAATGATCAGTCTATCATTTTAATGGAAGGTTTATTTGAACAGTGAGAGACAGAATAACAATAAATAAATAATATAAATAAATAAATACAAATATCCAGAAAAACGCATCTCAAAAATCCTATAAATTGATTTGCATTTTAATTAGGGAAATAAGTATTTGACCCCCTCTCAATCAGAAAGATTTCTGGCTCCCAGTCTTTTATACAGGTAACGAGCTGAGATTAGGAGCACACTCTTAAAGGGAGTGCTCCTAATCTCAGTTTGTTACCTGTATAAAAGATACCTGTCCACAGAAGCAATCAATCAATCAGATTCGAAACTCTCCACCATGGCCAAGACCAAAGAGCTCTCCAAGGATGTCAGGGACAAGATTGTAGACCTACACAAGGCTGGAATGGGCTACAAGACCATCGCCAAGCAGCTTGGTGAGAAGGTGACAACAGTTGGTGTGATTATTCGCAAATGGAAGAAACACAAAATAACTGTCAATCTCCCTGGGCCTGGGGCTACATGCAAGATCTCACCTCGTGGAGTGGCAATGATCATGAGAACGGTGAGGAATCAGCCCAGAACTACACGGGAGGATCTTGTCAATGATCTCAAGGCAGCTGGGACCATAGTCACCAAGAAAACAATTGATAACACATTACGCCGTGAAGGACTGAAATCCTGCAGCGCCCGCAAGGTCCCCTTGCTCAAGAAAGAACATATACATGCCCGTCTGAAGTTTGCCAATGAACATCTGAATGATTCAGAGGACGACTGAGTGAAGTGTTGTGGTCAGATGAGACCAAAATGGAGCTCTTTGTCATCAACTCGTCGTGTTTGAAGGAGGAGGAATGCTGCCTATGACTCCAAGAACACCATCCCCACCGTTAAACATGGAGGTGGAAACATTATGCTTTGGGGGTGTTTTTCTGCTAAGGGGACAGGACAACTTCACCCCTTCAAAGGGACGATGGACGGGGCCATGTACCGTCAAATCTTGGGTGAGAACCTCCTTCCCTCTGCCAGGGCATTGAAAATGGGTCGTGGATGGGTATTCCAGCATGACAATGACCCAAAACACACGGCCAAGGCAACAAAGGAGTGGCTCAAGAAAAAGCACATTAAGGTCCTGGAGTGGCCTAGCCAGTCTCCAGACCTTAATCCCATAGAAAATCTGTGGAGGGAGCTGAAGGTTCGAGTTGCCAAACGTCAGCCTCGAAACCTTAATGACTTGGAGAAGATCTGCAAAGAGGAGTGGGACAAAATCCCTCCTGAGATGTGTGCAAACCTGGTGGCCAACTACAAGAAACGTCGGACCTCTGTGATTTCCAACAAGGGTTTTGCCACCAAGTACTAAGTCATGTTTTGCAGAGGGGTCAAATACTTATTTCCTTCATTAAAATGCAAATCAATTTATAACATTTTTGACATGCGTTTTTCTGGATGTTGTTGTTGTTATTCTGTCTCTCACAGTTCAAATAAACCTACCATTAAAATGATAGACTGATCATTTCTTTGTCAGTGGGCAAATGTACAAAATCAGCAGGGGATCAAATACTTTTTTCCCTCACTGTATTTTGGCTTATTGTCAAATCAAATCAAATTTTATTTGTCACATACACATGGTTAGCAGATGTTAATGCGAGCGTAGCGAAATGCTTGTGCTTCTAGTTCCGACAATGCAGTAATAACCAACGTGTAATCTAACCTAACAATTCCACAACTACTACCTTATACACACACAAGTGTAGAGGGATAAAGAATATGTACATAAAGATATATGAATGAGTGATGGTACAGAACGGCATAGGCAAGATGAGGTAGATGGTATCGAATACAGTATATACATATTAGATGTGTAATGTAGGGTATGTAAATGTAACAGTATAACTTTAGTCCGTCCCCTCGCCGGGCTTGAACCAGGGACCCTCTGCACACATCAACAACAGTCACCCATGAAGCCTCGTTACCCATCACTCCACAAAAGCCGCGGCCCTTGCAGAGAAAGGGGACCACTACTTCAAGGTCTCAGAGCAAGTGACGTCACCGATTGAAACCCATGCTTGTTAAGGGTGCCTTGAATTCTAAATAAATCACAGACAGTATCACCAGCAAAACACCCCCACACCATCTCACCTCCTGTGGGAACTACACATGCGGAGATCATCATGTTGCGGTCCTCATGAGAGACAGTTTCATCATAGCGCTTGATGATTTTTGCGACTGCACTTGAAGAAACTTTCAAAGTTCTTGAAATTATCCAGATTGACTGACCTTCATGTCTTAAAGTAATGATGGGCTGTCATTTCTCTTAGCTTATTTCAGCTGTTCTTGCCATAATATGGACTTTGTTCTTTTACCAAATAGGGATCTCTTCTGTATACCACTCCAACCTTGTCACAACATAATCGACTCAAATGCATTAAGAATAAAATCAATTCCACAAATTATCTTTTAAGAAGGCACACCTGTTAATTGAAATGCATTCCAGGTGACTACCTCATGAAGCTGGGTTGAGAGAATGCCTATAGTGTGCAAAGCTGTCATCAAGGCAAAGGATGGCTTCTTTGAAGAATCTCAAATATATTTAGATTTGTTTTTTGGTTACACTTTTTTGGTTACTACATGATTCCATATGTGTTATTTCATTGTTTTGATGTCTTCACTATTATTCTACAATGTAGAAAATAGTAAGAAGAAAGAAAAACCCTTGAATGAGTAGGTGTCCAAACTTTTGACTGGTACTGTATATTCCAGCTCTGATCATACTGAAAACTGAAATTGGGTAGAAATTTCAATTAGCACCAGAATATGTGACCATTCCCAATGGCAATATGTCCTATGTCCACAGATTCTGATATTTCACCCACACCTGTTGCTAACAGGTGTACAAAATTGAGCATACTGCCATGCAATCTCCATAGCCAAAAATTGGCAGTAGAATGTTTTTTGGAGCTCAGTGACATTCAGTGTGGCACTGTCATAGGATGCCACTTTTCCAACAAGTCAGTTCGTCAAATTTCTGCCCTGCTAGAGCTGCTCCGGTCAACTGTAAGTCCTGTTATTGCGAAATGGAAACGTCTAGGAGCAATAACAGCTCAGCTGCTAAGTGGTAGTTCACACAAGCTCACAGAACAGGACCGCTGAGGTGTGTAGCGCATAAAAATAATCTGTCCTCACTACCGAGGCCTAATCTGACTCTGGATGCAACGTCAGCACAAAAACTGTTCATCTCATGGCCGAGCAAACACACACAAGCGTAAGATCACCATGCTTAATGCCAAGCGTCGGCTGGAGTGGTGTAAAGCTCGCCACCATTGGACTCTTTAGCAGTGGAAACGTGTTCTCTGGAGTGATAAATCACGCTTCACCATCTGGCAGTCAAGACGGACAAATCTTGGTTTGGCAGATACCAGGAGAATGCTACCTACTCCGATGCATAGTGCCAACTGTAAAGTTTGATATGGAAGGAATAATGGTCTGGTGCTGTTCCATGGTGTGCTAGGCACCTTAGTTCCAGTAAAGGGAAATCTTAACGCTACAGCATGCAATGACATTCTAGATGATTCTATGCTTCCAACTTTGTGGCAACAGTTGGAGAAGGCCGTTTCCTGTTTCAGCATGACAATGCCCCCATGCATAAAGCGAGGTCCATACAGAAAGGGTTTGTTGAGATCGGTTTGGAAGAACTTGACTGGCCTGCACAGAGACCTGACCTCAACCCCATCGAACACCTTTGGGATGAATTGGACCACCGACTGCGAGCCAGGTCTAATCGCTCAACATCATTTCCCAATATTCTTGTGGCTGAATAGAAGTAAGTCCCTGCAGAAATGTTCCAACATCTATTGGAAAGCCTTCCCAGAAGAGTGGAGGCTGTTATAGCAGCAAAGGGGGATCAACTCCTTATTAATGCTCAAGATTTTGGAAAGAGATGTTCAACATGGCAGTGTTGCCATTATTTATTTAAAAAAATCTTTACAATGCCAAAATAAACATGGCTCCAACCCCCGTGTCACACACTCACAAACTGAAATCATGTGTTCGTTCTACAATCAATTACTGAGCGGTAGACTCAAATATCGCATTATTTTGTATATAGGCAAACATGCAGTTGCTTCCTGTTTCAGTCATGTCTTTGGTCACATTCTTGTGGGGTGGGTCCTACAAAAATGCCCTAATGATTAGTTGACAATAGAGCCTTCCACGATGCAGGCAGGATGAAGTTGGCGAAGAGCAACTGCAGAAACTTGCAGTCAAAACTTCATGACCTTTGGTCATATGATTTCTTTAAACATCATGCAGTCAGACATGTAGACACAAGTTAGATAACAAAAAAATCCAACACACTTTATTAAAAGGCATTGGTCACCGATTTTTTTATCTTTTTTTAATTGAACCTTTATTTAACTAGGCAAGTCAGTAAATAGCAAATTCTTATTTACAATGACGGCCTCACCTGGACGACGCTGGGACAATTGTGCGCCGCCCTATGGGACTCCCAATCACGCCCGGATGTGATGCCTTGAGCATCTGTTGGGGGTGTTCCCCTGCGCAGACGTTGCATGCATCAACCAATGGTTGCGTGCCATGTCATCTACTGTGCTACCATTTAGACAAAAGTAAAAAAAAATCTAAACGCAATTGCTAAAATTCTTAAAAGTTAACTGTGTAAAAATAAAACAGTTTGTGTCCCTTGGCAATTCTACAGTCTATATTGGAAAAAGTTGCTGACAGTTGGTCCCAGGACTCGTCTGGCAATAATACTGCGTTCAAAACCAAGTGGGATGGTGTAAATTACCAGTTGTGAAGTCGTAAATACCAGTTGGAGGCATTCAGGCATTCGTTGAGAAACAAAGATTGGCTAATGGCCAACAAGCTGCATCAACGATAAACTAAACATACAGCTATCATCCTGGAAACAAAGTATAGTGTTAAAAAAACATGTTAATACATAGCTTTTTATAAATAGTGTTTTGTTGTTACATTCAACTTCCGAAATGCCGTTATCGAGGTAATTTCAATAGTAGGTGACGTCAGAGGTCAGCATGTCAGAGAAGTCGTAGCTCAGTGATGATTGACGAGTTTCACACTAGTAATTATGAGTTGGAAGGGCGGTCAAGTAGATTTTACCCAGTCGTATGTAGACCGTCATTGTAAATAAGAATTTATTCTTAACTGACATGCCTAGTTAAATACAGGTTAAATAAAAACGTATTTTAAAAAAATTCGGTAAATACCACCTTCCCATTTGGTTTGAATGATGCATTCATTTACGCTTACGTTTCCCCCAAGTACAGATTCCCATTGGACGCTATTACACTGAAGTACCGCCCTTTAAAGATTTGTTGGGCATTATCAAATAGTCATTGGACATTATCTACAGCTCCCATTTGAAGGCTACAACTTGAGTACATTTCAGTAGTCAACAGACTGAGCTAGAAGTTGGATACCTTGTTGTTAATTGCTCGGTGGACATTTGTAACGCTTGGAGGAAAGTGTATTCTGGATAAAGCAAGGCGTCTTTATTGGGACAGCTGTCATTTTAAAGTTAGTTTCAATTCACACACAGATGTAAGTGACTGACAGCTTCTTTCTCATTTCAGCGTGAATGTAGACTACCTCTGTCCGAATAACTGGAATGTTATCTAAAATTCCGTTGTATTCTGGTGAGCTTTTAACACTAAACAAATTGCCTGTATATTCTATTCCATTTTAGCTCGTATTATTTCTGTTCAACGTGTGCCACTAAAATATTTATACATTTCTTTAAGAGATGCTATCGGGTTCTGAATACGGTATAATCGTGTTTGGTTACACCGTCCAAGTTGAAAAACATCATGCTCCATATTTTACAACCCTGCACTGTTGGAAAGTCAAGTGTGTTTATATGGTACATATCAGATTATTTGAGACAATTTTAACGATTCAAAAAGCCTTTTAGTCATCAATTTGCTTTGAAAAACGTATTCAACTGGCTGTAGAAATTAATGTACGCAATTATCAAGTTGTTCACGCTGTAACCAAGGCTGTCTGTCTTGAGGGATGACTTTGGCTCTGTCTGATTTAAATACTAGTATTTGATTGTTAGGGAAATGGTGGCTGGATTGGCCCACCTCCCATCAACAGATCGGAGGTGAGTGGAGCAGGTGCCTCTGGTCCTGTGACCTGTCATAGAATTCAGATCGATTTAACAAACTACGCCTAAACTCAGTCAGAAAGAAGTTAGTTACTTTGTCCTTTTCAGGTCATTATGAGCCGTTTGTGTTCATTCATGTGAATGCACATTTTGCAAGGGTGTTCAATTTGGGTGAGGTTTCAGTTCAGCAATGTACAGGTAACTGCCAAAATAAACACCAACTTAGTGTCTTAATAGGGCCTGGGCCACCACGAGCCAGAACCGCTTCAATGCACCTTGGCATAGATTCTACAAGTGTCTGGAACTCTATTGGCGGGATGTGATACCTTTTTCTTCCAAGCTAAACTCCATCATTTGATGTTTTGTTGATGTGGTGGAAAACGCTGTCTCGGGTGCCACTCCTGAATCTCCCATATGTTTTCAATTGGGTTGAGATCTGGTAACTGAGATGGCCTTGGCATATGTTTCACATAATATTATCATGCTCATCTAACCATTCAGTGACCACTCGTGCCCTGTGGATGGAGGCATTGGCATCCTATGGGGACATTGCCATGGTAGCCAAAATTATGTCCTGCCCAACATTTTTGTACATGATCAAATTGTATTTGTCACATACACATGGTTAGCAATGTTAATGCGAGTGTAGTGAAATGCTTGTGCTTCTAGTTCTGACAATGCAGTAATAACCAACAAGTAATCTAACCTAACAATTCACAACAACTACCTTATACAAGTGTAAAGGGATCAAGAATATGTACATAAAGATATATGAATGAGTGATGATAAAGAACGGCATAGGCAAGATGTAGTAGATGGTATAGAGTACAGTATATACATATAAGAGTAATGAGGGTATGTAAACATTTATATTAAGTGGCATTGTTTAAAGTGGCTAGTGATACATCAATTTTTCCCATATTAAAGTGTCTAGAGATGAGTCCGTATGTTGGCAGCAGCCACTCAATGTTAGTGATGGCTGTTTAACAGTCTGATGGCCTTGAGATAGAAGCTGTTTTTCAGTCTCTCGGACCCTGCTTTGATGAACCTGTACTGACCTCGCCTTCTGGATGATAGCTGGGTGAACAGGCAGTGGCTCGGGTGGTTGTTGTCCTTGATGAACTTTGACCTTCCTGTGACATTGGGTGGTGTAGGTGAACTGGAGGGTAGGTAGTTTGCCCCCGGTGATGCGTTGTGCAGACCTCACTACCCTCTGGAGAGCCTTACGGTTGTTGGCGGAGCAGTTGCCATACCAGGCGGTGATACAGCCCGACAGGATGGGATGCTCTCGATTGCGCATCTGTAAAAGTTTGTGAGTGCTTTTGGTGACAAGCCAAATTTCTTCAGCCTCCTGAGGTTGAAGAGGCGCTGTTGCCCCTACTTCACCACGCTGTCTGTGTGGGTGGACCAATTCAGTTTGTCCGTGATGTGTACGCCAAGGAACTTACTACCCTCTCCACTACTGTCCCGTCGATGTGGATAGGGGGGTGCTCCCTCTGCTCTTTCCTGAAGTCCACAATCCTCTCCTTTTGTTGACGTTGAGTAAGACGTTATTTTCCTGACACCACACTCCGAGAGCCCTCACCTCCTCCCTGTAGGCCGTCTCGTCGTTGTTGGTAATCAAGTCTACCACTGTAGTGTCGTCTGCAGACTTGATGATTGAGTTGGAGGTGTGCATGGCCACGCAGTCGTGGGTGAACTGGGAGTACAGGAGAGGGCTCAGAACGCACCCTTGTGGGGCCCCAGTGTTGAGGATCAGTGGGGTGGAGATGTTGTCAGGAAGTCCAGTATCCAGTTGCACAGGGCGGGGTCGAGACCCAGGGTCTCAAGCTTAATGATGAGTTTGGAGGGTACTATGGTGTTAAATGCTGAGCTGTAGTCGATGAACAGCATTCTCACATAGGTATTCCTCTTGTCCAGATGGGTTAGGGCATTGTGGTTGCGATTGCGTCGTCTGTGGACTTATTGGGGCGATAAGCAAATTGGAGTGGGTCTAGGGTGTCGGGTAGGGTGGAGATGATATGGTCCTTGACTAGTCTCTCAAAGCACTTCATGATGACTGAATTGAGTGCTACGGGGCGGTAGTCGTTTAGTTCAGTTACCTTAGCTTTCTTGGAAACAGGAACAATGGTGGCCCTCTTGAAGCATGTGGGAACAGCAGACTGGGATAAAGATTGATTGAATATGTCCGTAAACACACCAGCCAGCTGGTCTGCGCATGCTCTGAGGACGCGGCTGGGGATGCCGTCTGGGCCTGCAGCCTTGCGAGGGTTAACACGTTCAAATGTTTTACTCTCGTCGGCTGCAGGGAAGGAGAGTCCACAGGTTTTGTTAGCGGGCCGTGTCAATGGCACTGTATTGTCCTCAAAGCGAGCAATGAAGTTGTTTAGTCTGTCTGGGAGCAAGACATCCTGGTCCTCGACGGGGCTGGTTTTCTTTTTGTAATCCGTGATTGACTGTAGACCCTGCCACATACCTCTTGTGTCTGAGCCGTTGAATTGAGATTCTACTTTGTCTCTATACTGACGCTTAGCTTGTTTGATTGCCTTGCGGAGACAATAGCTACACTGTTTGTATTCGGTCATGTTTCCGGTCACCTTGCCCTGGTTAAAAGCAGTGGTTCGCTCTTTCAGTTTCCTGCGAATGCTGCCATCAATCCACGGTTTCTGGTTTGGGAATGTTTTAATAGTTGCTGTGGGTACGACATCGCCAATGCACTTGCTAATTTACTCGCTCACCATAAGCCTGATCGGATGTTAAGCGCTTCATCAACTCAGGAACCACACCTGTGTGGAAACACTTGCTTTCGATGTACTTTGTATCGCTCATCTACACAAGTGTACCCATTATTTTGTAAAATATCTGTATATTGGTCTTGTCGGAACTGAAAAGCCCATTTCAAAACATGCGTTCTGTAAATGACCACTAGAAAAACAATTGGCACAAGGAGCTTAAAGGTGCCATATGCAGAAATGGCTGTCAATTCCTGGATGCTAAAATGTATCTAGTTTGACAAAACAAGCAGTGAGAACGTTTCTTTAACCAAAAATATTGTATTTTCAGCTGTTTGAAGCTGGTGAACAAAAGTAAGATGCCAAAATAATGCTTAATAACAGAAAGCATAGAAATTAAACAGATCTACCACTTAGACTTGCTTTCAATGTGAATGACAAATCTGTAAATCACATTTCTATGTGAATTTGGTGGGTTGCCCATAAAGTTGCGTATTGCAGCTTTAAGTATGAGTGAAAGGTCTTTAGACAAATCCCTACCAAATGGTTATTTTCCTCGGACTATTACCAACTTAAAGGTGTGTTGATACATCTTTGCACTACTTATTCATTTTATAGAGGCTAGAATTGAAAGTGTGAAACATTATATGAATGTATTTGTCACATTTCCTGGGAACATGGCTGTTTGTTAAAAACCCTGGCTCTGGCTGCACCAATATGCCCCATGTTTACCAAGTCCCTGGCTGTCGTTCCTGTCAACGTGACTTTAATCCTAAACCCTCTCAATGGCCAAAGCATTTTTCTATAAGGACCTCAATCCCATTGTTATGGTCGTGACGTTAATCTTTTAGCTTTTGATGTGAGCTTTTCATCATCTCGCCCTTGTTGCCCATGTAAAAAACAGTTACCCAAGCTCTGTCACTACTAGAGTAAGTCAGACTTATAAGGTCTGGGCCTGCATATCAGCCCAGAGGCAGGACAAAAATACATCAGGAGCTCGTGGTGTCACTCACGAACCGGATGGGTTTCCGTCAGATGATTTGAGGCCAATCTATTCTCTGTGAAGTTTGACTGAGACAGAAGCATGTGAGCGGGAGACAGACTTTTCCTTTTATACTATTATCACTGTGATTGCTTGTGTTTTTATTGGGTGACTTTTGTAGGATTGTATTTTACAAAGCACTGCATTATGCTCTTATTACTCCAGATATGATTGGCTTCCACCCTGAGTCTATTCCCTTATCTACCTGCTTATTGACACCTGAGCTTGCAGTCTCGGTCAGGTTCTCAGTCAGTTTACACTTCTGTTACTTTGGTCTATCATTGGTATGTGTGAATACACTGCAGGGCTCTTTGATGCAGTTTTAATAATGCAATAGATCTATCGTTGAGGTAATTGATGTTTGTTGAAATATGTATATATTGTGGTGTGTTGAAGGTACAGTGATGGTGAAGTTTTGGCATGTGGTCAATTAGAAAAGGAAATCTAAGGAAGAACTGGGCAAATGCCAAAGTTGGTAACCGAATAACACGGAGGTAATTCTACTGTCATTCTGTTACCGAACTTTGCATCTGCACAGTTTTTCCAGTAAATGTTTTTATTTAATTTACTGTGTAAATTGTTTGAAGTAGTCATTGTGCATAGTTGTATGGTTTATTACATTTTTATATATTTTTTTCTTAAATGGGGGAAAATCTGAGTCTCAGCCTAATTTCGTTACTGTGGAATTGCCATTATCTGAAAGCAAGAATTCCTTCCTGGATGTCTTTGCACTGTGCAGTAATTACCAGTATAATTGGTCCTTCTCTACCAGCCCTCACACTATTTCTCCCTTCACATATATTTCATTTTCCACCCTAGCGGTTGGTAGCGGTCTTAAGCACCTGTTAACGCTTTGCTTTATTACATGAATGTGTGTCTATTACAATAAAAGTCAATTTTATACTTGAGCCGAAAATGTGGTCGGAGTCTTCGTATGGAAGGTGTGACGCAATTGCGAAGCTCTCGAGGGCAAATTGAGCTCCGCACTGCTCAAACTTTGTAAAAATGCGGAGGGCTAAGTGTAGCTCTGCATTAACATGTTTGGTTGACGGTAGGTGGGGGCGGAAGGTCCTATATAAACTCAATTCCTTCACAACAGCTCAGTGAAGTATAAATGCCTTGACTTCTGCAGAGGCCATAATCGCATTAAATGCTGCATGGCCACTGCAGATGTGGTATTGACCATGTCGTCTTTAAGCCAAGGGAATAGCAAGTATGTGATTGCTGGATCGCTAGTTTATAGCTTATCCTGCCAAGGATGGGTGTGGGTGTTTATCTGGTTTGATGTGCATAGATTTGGTCTCTCGATGGTACTCCAGAGATGTCATTACGGCCTGTGTGGTAATGGCATGACCTACATACCCCCGGTCATTAAGGCTAACATATGAAACCGTCCATTGGGCAGACGGACTGGAGTTCATGTCAAGTAGGACGTTTTATATGATGTGGAATCTGTAGTAAATGCTAATAAACTAGGAGTATGACTATATTGAATCTATGTTTGAATGTTATTTGACTTCATAGATATGACTGGAATGCTCTTTTTCAAGTTAGCTTATATCCCCAATGGAGGAAAGAAACAACTGACCTGACTAATATAATTATATTTCATAAAGGGCATTCTCTGTTTGTTCTTTCTCCATTACAAATTATCCTGTCTATCCTGCAGCAGGTCCATATTTCATATCTCTGACATTCCTCCAGGGGATGTTTCCTGCCTGGGCGGAAACTGAGTGTGCTGGAGTTACTTAGCATCATATTAAAACCTGCATGTCACCAGCCAACCACTTTGAATTCCCTTTCACCACACCACCACTCTGACACGCCTAAATGCTTTGTGTGAGACTTGGGATTTTCCCCACGGAAGTAGAATGTCCTATGAGCTCTAGACTGTATTATGAAATTCCCATTGCCTGTACTGTAAAGAGATCGGTTTAAACAGGTTGTAGTGGTCTAGGGAGAAGTCTCTTTGCTTGGTGCTCAGAGCCAGTGAGCCATGTCTTTTGAAGTGTTTTTCCCGAGGTGTTCCTGGCTCAGTCTCTGGCCAGGCACTTGTCGGCTCTTCTTTGGTAGATAAAAATGAAACAATTTCATAGACTTTACTGAGTTACAGTTCATATAAGGAAATCAGTCATTTGAAATAAATTCATTAGGCCCTAATCTACAGATTTAACACAACGGAATACAGATATGCATCTTGGTCAGAGATACCTTTTCAAAAAAAAAAAGTATCAGGAAACCAGCCCGTATCTGGTGTGAACACTTCTTCTCATGCAGCTCGACACATCTCCTTCGCATAGTGTTGATCAGGCTGTTGATTGTGGAATGTTGTCCCACTCCTCTTCAATAGCTGTGCAAAGTTGCTGGATATTGGCGGGAACTGGAACTCTGTCGATCCAGAGCATCCCAAACATGTTCAATAGGTCTGAGTATGCAGGCCATGGAATAACTGGGACATTTTCAGCTTCCTGGAATTGTGTACAGATCCTTGTGACATGGGCCGTGCATTATGCGGAAACATGAGGTGATGGCAGCGGATAAATGGCACGACAATGGGCCTCAGGATCTCCTCATGGTATCTCTGTGCATTCAAATTAAAATGCAATGGTGTTCATTGTCCATAGCTTAAGCCAGCCCATACCATAACCCCACCGCCGCCATGGGGCACTCTGTTCACAACATTGACATCAGCAAACCGGTCGCCCACACAACGCCATACGTGGTCTGCGGTTGTGTGGCCGGTTGGATGTACTGCCAAATTCTCTAAATCGACGTTGAAAGTGGCGTATGGTAGAGAAATTCTGGCAACAGCTCTGGTGGACATTCCTGCAGTCAGCATATCAATTAAACACTCCCTCAACTTGAGACATTGACACAACCACACATTTAAAAGTGGCTTTTTTTCCACTGCATAAGGTGCACCTGTGTAATGATCATGCTGTTTAATCAGATTCTTGATATGCCACACCTGTCAGGTGAATGGATTATCTCTTGCAAAGGAGAAATGCTCACTAACGGATGTAAATACATTTTGTGCGTATAAAACATTTCTGCTATTTTCTTAATTTTTAAATTTCAGCTCATGAAACATGGGACCAACAGTTTACATGCGTTTTAAAAAATGTTTTTTTAGATATTTTTGTTCAATGTGTGTGCCATTTTAGTCATGCGCGCATACATTTTAAGTAAGGGTTGTCCTGGGAATCAAACCCATTATCCTGCCTTGTGAGCACCATGCTCTAGCTACAGAGGAGAGAGGACCACCTCATTTTGATTCCTGTCTCACTGAGATGGCATGACTTTCCTTCTCTCACACTCCCAGTCTACTACTACCAGTCTACTACCACAGTACTGTCAGCTGGTCTGAACTAATAAAAAGCTTACTTCTATATTAAACTCATTTTTCACTACAACTGTATGCAAATGCTCAAACTGATTTTTTAAAATCTGAAATATTTAGCATTGTCAATGGCCTTGTATCTAACGTCCAGTTTAAAAAAAGTATTTGTTTGAGGTAATGTCATACAGTATATGAAATGTTCTTTTGTGGGTTAACCTACATCGTCAGAATAACAAACCTTTATCAGTGATCAAACACACTTCCTTAAAAGGTCTCTTAAGCAAGAGCATATGTTGAAATTTACAGCCTTACTTTTTATCATATGCTGACAGAGGATATATGAACAGAACACTTTCCTTGTTCCAAATTGCCCTGGCTACTCCAACTCTCAGCTGAGGTAAAGGATGATAACAGATTTGAAAAGCAGGATAATTTTTAACGTTAAGTTATAGCCTGGCTGTTGCAAAAACCAACCCCTAGCT
The DNA here is from genome assembly GCF_002021735.2 of Oncorhynchus kisutch. Lineage (NCBI taxonomy): Eukaryota > Metazoa > Chordata > Actinopteri > Salmoniformes > Salmonidae > Oncorhynchus > Oncorhynchus kisutch. Next base: position 41,906,131 of record NC_034195.2, on the reverse strand, counting down.
AGCTGCTGTAACCAATAACCATGTCTTGTCTGCTTTGACAGACATTATACTCCTTGGTTAGCTCTACCTGTATACCAGTGGAGGCTACGGACGGGAGGAAAGCTCATAGTAATGGCTGGAAGGGAGTCAATGGAATGGTATCAACCACATGTTTGACTCGATTGACTCTTCCAGTCATTTATTATGAGCTGTCCTCCCCTCAGCAGCCCCCACTGCTGTATGCTCTGTCCTTACCTCAGGCTATGTCCAGGTAACCTACAGTGCCTTCAGAGTATTCATACCCATTGACTTATAATAGATTTTGTGTTATAGCATGAATTAAAAACAGTTGTCACCCTTCTACACAATACCATATAATGACAAAGAACATGTTTTTAGACAATTTTGCAAATAAATTAAATACAGATCTCATTTACATAAGTATTCACACCCCTGACTCAATACATGTTAGCTGTAATTGCTGCCAATGTTATTTCTGGGTAAGTCTGTTAAGAGCTTTCCACCCCTGGATTGTGCAATGTTTGTCCATTTTTAAAACATATATATTTTGAAGTTCTTCAAGTTAGTTCTTGATCATAGATAGACAGCCGTTTTCAAGTCTTGCCATAGATTTTCAAGCCGATTTAATTCAAAAGTGACTAGGCCACTCAAGTGTATATTTGGTCTTGTATTTTAGGTTATTGTCCTGCTGAGAGGTGAATTTGTCTCCCAGTGTCTGGAAAGTAGACTGAACCAGGTTTTCCTCTATCTAGATCTTGCCTGTGCTTTGCTCTTCTGTTTTTATTTGTATCCTGAACTCCCTCGTCCTTGCCGATTTACAGGCAAATTCATAACATATTGGATTTGGCCCAAACATAACACCTTTTGTATTCAGGACATAAAACTAATTTCTTTGCCAGATTGTTTTGAAGATTTACTTTATCTTATTGCAAAATTGATATATGTTTTGTAATATTTGTATTCTGTACAGGCCTTTTCATTCTGTAATTTAGGTTAGTATTGTGGAGTAACTACAATGTTGTTGACCTGTCCGTCAGTTTTCTCCTATCACAGCCATTAAAACTGCCACAGGATTGGTGGGTCCCCTTTGGGATGGTTGAGCTAACGTAGGCTAATGCGATTTAGCATGAGGTTGTAAGTAACAAGAACATTTCCCGGGACGTAGACATATCTGATATTGGCAGAATGCTTAAATTCTTGTTAATCTAACTGCACTGTCCAATTTACAGTGAAATAAAACCATGCTATTGTTTGAGGAGAGTGCTCAGTTATGAACTTAAAGTTATTAGTAAACCAATTAGGCACATTTGGGCAGTCTTTATACAACATTTTGAACAGAAATGGTTCATTGGATCAGTTTTAAAACTGCACATACACTGCTGACATCTAGTGGCCAAAATTGCGCCTGGCCTAAAACAATACATTATGGCTCTTTTGTGTTTTCAAAGATGATGGTACAAAAAAGTGTTTTGTATTATCTTTTATCAGATCTAATGTGTTATATTCTCCTACATTAATTTCACATTTCCATAAACTTAAGATGGCACCGGAGAAGGGAGACGTTTTACGTGCCCCCACTCGATTGTGTTCTTTTGTAGTTTCTTCCACGTAGGTCATCGATTTTTATTGTCCAAAGATTGCACATTTGCTAGCAGAATGGAAGGAAGTGGGGGTTTATGCGTTCGCCTATGAATTCTCAGAAGCCAGCCCACCCTCTGTCCCCTTTTAATCCACCTCTTCACGCAAATCATGGGGATCTGGGCCTGTTCCTGAGAAAGCAGTATATCTTTTTTTGTCAGACTGGATTCTGCCAGTCTGTGGTGAGTAATCAGTCCTTATGTCCAGAAGTTATTTTCGGTCATAAGAGACGGTAGCGGCAACATTATGTACAAAAATAAGTAAATAAACCAATCAACTGGGCATTCAAAACTGTAAAAACGTATGCTTCACAGAGTCGTGTCTGAATGACGACACGATCAACACTGTATCGGCAGGATAGAACAGCGACGTCTGGTAAGACGAGGGGCGGCGGACTGTCTTTTTGTAAATTACAGCTGGTGCACGATATCTAAGGAAGTCTCGCGCAATTGTATCTCATGAGAAACTGTAGACCACACTACCTACCTAGAGAATTATATCTGTATTTTTCGTAGCTGTTTACATACCACCACAGTCAGAGGCTGGCACTACGACAGCATTGAATGAGCTGTATTCCGCCATACGCAAACAGGAAAACGCTCATCCAGAGGCGGCGCTCGTAGTAGCCAGGGACTCTGGACCACCTTTACTCCACACACAGAGACTCATACAAAGCTCGCACTCCATTTGGCAAATCTGGCCATAATTCTATCCTCCTGATTCCTGCTTACAAGCTAAAAATTAAAGCAGAAAGCACCAGTGACTTGATCAATAAAAAAAGTGGTCAGATGAAGCAGATCCTAAGCTACAGGACTGTTTTGTTAGCACAGAAGGAATATGTTCCGGGATTCCTCCGATGCTATGCCCTCCGAACCATCAGACAGTAGAAGCGTCAGTACAGGACTAAGATCAAATAATGTGTGGCAGGACTTGCAAACCATTAGACTACATAGGGATCACAGCCGAGAGCTGCCCAGTGACACGGGCCTTCCCAGACGAGCTAAACTACTTCTTTGCTCGCTTCGAGGCAAATAACACTGAAACATGCATGAGAGCACCAGCAGTTCCGGACAACTGTGTGATCACGCTCTCTGCGGGGCCAGACAGATTACCAGGACGTGTGCTCCGGGCATGTGCTGACCAACTGGCAGTTGTCTTCACTGACATTTTCAACATGTCCCTGATTGAGTCTGTAATACCAACATCTTTCAAGCAGACCACCATAGTCCCTGTGCCCAAGAACACTAAGGCAACCTGCCTAAATGAACACAGACCCGTAGCACTCGCATGTGAAGTGCTTTGAAAGGTTGGTAGTGGCTCACATCAACACAATTATCACAAACACTAGACCCACTCCAATTTGCATACCGCCCAAACAGATCCATAGATGATGCAATCTCTATTGCACTCTACACTGCCCTTTCCCACCTAGGCAAAAGGAACACCTTTGTGAGAATGCTATTCATTGACTTCAGCTCAGCGTTCAACACCATAGTACCCTCAAAGCTCATCACTAAGCTGTGTACCCTGGGACAAAACACCTCCCTCTGCAACTGGATCCTGGACTTCCTAACGGGCTGCCCCCGGGTGGTAAGGTAGGTAACAACACATCCGCCACGCTGATCCTCAACCAGGGGGCCTCAGGTGCGTGCTAAGTCCCCTCCTGTACTCCATATTCACTCATGACTGCACAACACCATAATCAAGTTTGCCGATGACACAACAGTGGTAGGCCTGATCAACGATGAGACAGCCTATAAGGAGCAGGTCAGAGACCTGGCCGTGTGGTGCCAGGACAACAACCTCTCCCTCGACGTGATCAAGACAAAGGAGATGATTGTGGACTACAGGAAAAAGAGGGCCGAGCATGCCCCCATTCTTATCGACAAGGCTGCAGTGGAGTAGGTTGTGCTTCAAGTTATTGGTGTCCACATCACCAACAAACTAACATGGTCCAAACACCAAGACAGTCGTGAAGCAGGTACGACAAAACCTATTCCCCCTCAGGAGACTGAAAAGATTTGGCATGGATCCTTAGATCCTCAAAAGGTTCTACAGCTGCACTATCGAGAGCTGGTTGCATCACTGCCTGGTATGGCAACCGCTCGGCCTCTAACCGCAAGGCACTACAGAGGGTAGTGCGTACGGCCCAGTGCATCACAGGGGCCAAGCTTCCTGCCATCCAGGACCTCGTATACCATGCGGTGTCAGAGGAAGGCCCTAAAAATTGTCACACTCCAGCCACCCTAGTCATAGATTGTTCTCTCTGCTACCACATGGCAAGCGTTACCGGAGCGCATATCCTATATGCATGTCCTTGCTTCAGGTCCAGAGCTACAGGCGGTTAGATTTGGGTATGTCATTTTAGGTGAAAATTTGAAAATGGTCCGATCCTTGAGGTTAACTCTAACTTTTTTTTGAAGTCACCATGGGCCTCATGGTGAGATCCCTGCGTGGTTTCCATCCTCTCCCCCAACTGGGTTAAGAAGGACGCCTGTATCTTTGTAGTGACTCAGTGTATTGATACACCATCCATAGTGTAATTAATAACTTCACCATGCTCAAAGGGATATTCAGTGTCTGCTTTTCTATACCCATATATCAATATGTGACCTTTGCAAGGCATTGGAAAACCTACCTGGTCTTTGTGGTTGAATCTGCTCGATTTGGGGTCCTTACAATTACCTGTATGTGTGGGAAACAGAGATGAGGTAGTTATAAAAAATAAAATAAAAACATGTTAAGCACTATTGCGCGCACACAGTGAGTCCATGCAACTTATTTTGTGTCACTGGCCTACACAGAATAACACCATCTCAATTTAATCCATTTTAAATTAGGTAACCCAGCAAAATATGGAAAAAGTCAAGAGGTGTGATTACTTTCTGAAGGTACTATACATGGACACAGCCGCTAACATGGTTGTTGTGTACCTAGCTGTTGGCTTTTGATTCTAGGTGATGAGAAATGTGTTTTTTCCCCCCCCCCAACAAACTCATGTCTTGTTCTAGTTTTTTCTACTCTACTTAAAACTGTTTCTACAAATAGAGGCAGATTGTGAGTGCGATATAAGGCCAGACTCTCCCTGTGCAATTTCCCACAGTGCTTCAACCGGTTAAATATAGATTAAGCCGTGAACTATCCCATACCACACTGACTCCCTGGAATTGTTTGTGATACTGTGTGTATGCAACCCCCCCAGAGGAGGCGAAGTTGAAATGTGAGAATTCCCAATCAAGCCTTGTAGTTAGATTTTATTTCTCTTTTGACTGAGCTAAAACGTCCCATGAGTGGTTCACTCCGGACAGAGAGAAGAGCAGTGTAGCTTGGAGAAGAGCACATCTGAATTTCAGTTCCAGAGCCTTTGCTAGATGAGATGTTGCGATCTGCCAAACATGATTTGGTGTGAGAGATGTGACACCAACTCTGGTCCACTAAAAGCGGTGGGGAGAAGAGCCCAGACTTCTCACTTGTTCGGGTTGCGCGCTCCTGCAGTCTGCACATAGCCGTTCAACTGATCCAAATATCAAAGGGCATCATGTTTCAGACCTCATGGAAACTGCAGTCTCCCCTACTTTAGAACTTTGATGATTCCTTTAACACATCCAGGTTTACATTTCAATTGACATGACAGGCAGAGTCATTGAGCGAACGTATTAAACATCGAATAACAACATTGATTACCTTGGATACATCATGAGCACATGCTCCTACAATATGCTGCTTGAAATTGGTGGTATGCTTACTTGAAGAGGATGAATTACTGAATGATGACTAGTTGAATGGCATAGCTTGTTCTGTTATTTGGGCAGGTAATGGGAGAGACTGCAGACGGAGGCAATGAAATGTGTGTACACTAACATTCAACAGTTTGGGATCACTTAGAAATGTCCTTGTTTTGAAAAACTTTTTTTTCTTGTTCTTTAAAATAACATCAAATTGATCATAAATACAGTGTAGATATTGTTAATGTTGTAAATGACTTGTAGCTGGAAAGGGCTGATTTCTTATTTTATTTTATGGAATATCTACACTAGGCGTACAGAGGCCCATTATCAGCAACCATCAAATCTGTGTTTCAATGGCACGTTGTGTTAGCTAATCCAAGTTTATCATTTTAAGTCTAATTGTTCATTAGAAATCCCTTTTGTAATCATGTTAGCACAGCTGAAAACTGTTTTCTTGATTAAAGAAGCAATAAAACTGGCCTTTAAACTAGTTGAGTATCCCGAGCATCAATGGGTTCGATTACAGGCTCAAAATGGCCAGAAACAAAGTACTTTCTTCTGGAATTCGTCAGTCTGTTCTTGTTCTGAGAAATTAAGGCTATTCCATGTGACAAACTGAAGATCTCGTACAACGCTGTGAACTACTCCCTTCACAGAACAGAGCAAACTGGCTCTAACCAGAATAGAAAGAGTGGGAGGCCCCGGTGCACAACTGAGTAAGAGGACAAGTACATTAGTGTCTAGTTTGAGAAACGGATGCCTCAAGTCCTCAACTGGCAGCTTCATTAAATTGTACCTGCAAAACACCCATCTCAATGTCAACAGTGACGAGGCGATTCCGGGATACTGGCCTTCTAGGCAGAGTTGCAAAGAAAAAGCCATATCTAAGACTGGCCAATAAAAATAAAAGATTAAGATGGGCCAAAGAACAGACACTGGAAAGAGGAACTCTGGCTAGAAGGCCAGCATCCCGGAGTTGCCTGTTGATGTTGGGACTGGTATTTTGTGGGTACTATTTAATGAAGCTGCCAGTTGAGGACTTGTGAGGTGCCTGTTTAATGGGCCTTGTCATGACCGCTCTGAAACATCTCCAGCTATGCAAATTAAGGATATTTATGATGTTTTATGCAACAGCATCCTCCATGATTTTAAACAGGATGTACTATTTCAACTTCTGTTTCGCTGTGACTGGTCAGTGGAAATGTGGGTTCACACTGAGAATCTTAATATGAAGGAGTGCAGGGTGTATTGTGTCTTGAGAACATGCTAGAGATATTACATACATTTTAATGTGACATCTTGTTTATTGTTTTTAAATGTCCAGTAACATAATCAAGATACAGGGTGCAAATGATTCTTGTGCTTTGTCATGTTTTTATTAAGCGTGCTATTAATTACCATGTAACATTATTACTGGGGAGACCATATCACAGAGCAAATGTCTAGATTACTTTTGTCGAGTGTCTTGAGTGTGGAGTGAAGCTGTAATAAAATCAAATGCCATTTTCCTTTCCAGAACCCGCTGAGATGGCAGTTGTCATAGTCTAACTAAGCCTGTCAGGGCTGGTGAGGGACTGCCCAGACAGTCTCCAAAACGGAAGATGTGTGAAACAGAGGATGAGAGGAGTGCTCAGGCCAGGCAGCTCTTTGAGAACTTTGTCCAGGCGTCCACATGTAAGGGCACTATGCAGGCCTTTAGTATCTTATGCAGGCAGATGGATCTGGACCCGCTGGACTACAGGAACTTCTACAGCAACCTCAAAGCCACGGTCACCAACTGGAAGGCCAAGGCCCTCTGGACCAAACTGGACAAGAGAGCCGGCCACAAGGAGTACAAGAAAGCCCAAGCCTGTGAGGGCACAAGGGTAAGAAATCACCCAAGCTTTTACACAGTGGAGGCTGCTGAGGGGAGGATGCCTCCTAATAATGTCTGGAATGGTACAATGGAATGGTATTCCGCTCCAGGCATTACCACGAGCCCGTCCTTCCCAATTAAGGTACCACCAACCTGTGCTTTCACAGTAACGCTGACTTAGGCGCCGCTCCAGAATCTCCCATACGTGTTCAATTGTGGGTAGGGGTAAAAGTGACTAAGCAATCAGGATATACTGTATGATAAACAGTAGCAGCAGCGTGCGTGCATGTGTGCGGTGTCAATATTTGTATGTTGGATTGTCAGTGTAGAGTCTAGTGAGTGTGCAAGGGAGTCAGTGCAAAACAATTAAAATAAATAGTGGGTCAATGTAAATGAGTGCATAGCCATGGTAGCCAAAATAATGGCCTGCCCAGCATTTTTATACATAAGCATGATGAGATGTTATTTGTGTAATTAACATCGGCACCACCGCTGTGTGGAAGCAGCTGATTTCAGTATAATTTGTTTCCCTCATGTACTCAAGTGTTTCCATTATTTTGGCAGTTACTTGTCGAAGCCTAAAATGAATTAACCCTATATTTGCCTTTGGACAGACCTTCCACATTGAGATTGAATACATAATATTCTCCATGCTAATGTCCCATATCTGCATAAGGAATGATGATTCATAGCTGGTTGGTTTTGATTTATAACTTCCCTGTGTCAGATGTAGCGAAGAGTCTGGTCACAGTCTGTGAAGGAATAGGCTACTTTTTGTCTAATTCTTTACTACTCTGAGCCAGACTACAGTTTTTATTTTAATGAAATTGAAGCCCTGTGACATCAATTCACATCCACTCAACTCTTAATAGTTTACAACTTGAAAGTTAAGTTCTTACTTATAAAATGTTGGTCAAAAATGTGTATTTGTAATGATTCCTTATTAGTTCCTGCCAAGGCAGCAGCTACTCTTCCTGGGGTCCAGCAAAATTAAGGCAGTTATGCAAAAGAGGTTAAGGTACTATTTACAGTATGTTAAAGTACTAGTTGTACAGTAGGTTCATAATGTGACTTATATTTCATGGTAATGTTATGCTGCACGACAGACTGTTGCTGTGTATTTCTTATACTGTTTTGAGATGATATCCCTATACACCCAGCTGGTAGCCGCTTCTTATTGGAGCAGTGTGGAGAACAGCTACACTGCACACGTCCACAGGATCATGTCAAACAAGGAAAGCATGATTAACCTCCTCACATATGAAACAAATTCTTTGAAAGTGCAAAATCAGCAAATCCATTACGACACAATGGAGTTGATAATGCAGGCTGTTTTAAAAATATAATTTCTGCCCATTTTAGGTGTACGTGTTCTTGAATGTTTAGCGTAGTGTTTGAATGACTTAATTCTCAGAGGAAAATATTAGAGGTCCTAAGGGAAGGATGCTGGAGTTAGATGGGCCTAGATGACAGTGAGACTCTGGTTGGTGCTTGTCTGATAGTCTACAGTCGTGGCCAAAAGTTTTGAGAATGACACAAATATAAATTTTCAGTCTGTATGATGGCAATTTGCATATACTCCAGAATGTTATGAAGAGTGATCAGATGAATTGCAATTAATTGACAAGTCCCTCTTTGCCATGCAGATGAACTGAATCACAAAAAAAACATTTCCACTGCATTTCAGCCCTGCCACAAAAGGACCAGCTGACATGTCAGTGATTCTCTCGTTAACACAGGTGTGAGTGTTGACGAGGCTGGAGATCCCTATCATGCTGATTTTGAGTTTGAATGACAAACTGTAAGCTTCAAAAGGAGGCTGGTGCTTGGAATCATTGCTCTTCCTCTGTCAACCATTGTTACCTGCAAGGAAACATGTGCCGTCATCATTGCTTTGCACAAAAAGTGCTTCACAGGCAAGGATATTGCTGCCAGTAAGATTGCACCTAAATAAACCATTTATCAGATCATCAAGAACTTCAAGGAGAGAGGTTCAATTGTTGTGAAGAAGGCTTCAGGGCGCCCAAGAAAGTCCAGCAAGCACCAGGACCGTCTCCTAAAGTTGATTCAGCTGCGGGATCGGGGCACCACCAGTACAGAGCTTGCTCAGGAATGGCAGCATGCAGGTGAGTGCATCTAAATGCACAATGAGGCGAAGACTTTTGGAGGATGGCCTGGTGTCAAGAAGGGCAGCAAAGAAGCCACTTCTCTCCAGGAAAAACATCAGGGACAGACTGATATTCTGCAAAAGGTACAGGGATTGGACTGCTGAGGACTGGGGTAAAGTCATTTTCTCTGAATCCCCCTTCTGATTGTTTGGGGCATCTGGAAAAAAGCTTGTCTGGAGAAGACAAGGTGAGCGCTACCATCAGTCCTGTGGAATGCCAACAGTAAAGCATCCTGAGACCATTCATGTGTGGGGTTGCTTCTCAGCCAAGGGAGTGGGCTCACTCACAATTTTGCCTAAGAACACAGCCATGAATAAAGAATGGTACCAACACATCCTATAAGAGCAACTTCTCCCAACCATCCAGGAACCATTTGGTGACGAACAATGCCTTTTCCAGCATGATGGAGCACCTTGCCATAAGGTAAAAGTTATAACTAAGTGGCTCGGGGAACAAAACATCGATATTATGGGTCCATGGCCAGGATACTCCCCAGACCTTAATCCCATTGAGAACAAATTCCATGGACAACTATTTTCTTGCCTCCCATTTTTAAGTGGGATTATGTTTTTTGTTTTACATTGCTGTAGTGACTGGAATAGTTTTGGTTCTTATGCCTGCTTGTTTATGTACCAAATTTAGATTTGCATATCCTATTCATTTAGAATGGTTCACACCCGAGTGGCGCAACGGTCTAAGGTACTGCATCTCAGTGCTTGAGGTGTAACTAAAGTACAGTACCAGTCAAGTTTGGACACCTACTCATTCAAGGGTTTTCCTTTATTTTCTACAAGGTAGAAGAATAGTGAAGATATCAAAACTATGAAATAACACATATGAAATCATGTAGTAACCAAGAAAGTGTTAAACCAATCGATATGTGTTATATTTGAGATTCTTCAAAGTATTCACCCTTTGCCTTGATGACAGCTTTGTGCACTCTTGGCATTCTCTCAACCAGCTTCATGAGGAATGTTTTCCAACCGTCTTGAAGGAGTTCCCACATATGCTGACCACTTGTTTGCTGCTTTTCCTTCACTCTGCGATCCCACTCATCCCAAACAATCTCAGTTGGGTGATTGTGGAGGCCAGGTCATCTGATGCAGCACTCCATCGCTCTCCTTGGTCAAATAGCCCTTACACAGCCTAGAGGTGTGTTGGGTCATTGTCCTGTTGACAACAAAGATTATAGTCCCACTATGGGCGAACCAGATGGGATAGCATATTGCTGCAGAATGCTGTGGTAGCCATGCTGGTTAAGTGTGCCTTGAATTCTAAATAAATCAGTGAGTCAACAGCAAAGCACCATCACACCTCCATGCTACACGGTGGGAACCACACATGCAGAGATCATCCGTTCACCTACTCTGCGTCTCAGACTCAGCGGTTGGAACAAAATCTAAAATTTAGAATCCCGAGAAAGGACAGATTTCCACCGGTCTAATGTCCATTGCTCGTGTTTCTTGGCTCAAGCAAGTCTCTTCTTATTGGTGTCCTTTAGTAGAGGTTTATTTGCAGCAATTCCACCATAAGGCCTGATTCATGGTCTCCTCTGAACAGTTGATGTCTGTTACTTGAACTCTGCTGCCCAAATAAATGTGTCATTCTGAGGTGCAGTTAATTCTAATGAACTTATCCGTTGTAGCAGAGGAAACTTTCTTTCCTGTGGCGGTCCTCGTGAGAGCCAGTTTCATCATAGCACTTGTTGGTTTTTGCACTTTCAAAGTTCTTGACATTTTCCGTATTGACTGACCTTCACGTCTTAAAGTAATGATGGACAGTCCTTTCTCTTTGCTTATTTGAGCATAATAGGGCTAACTTCTGTATACCCCCCTACCTTTTCACAACACAACTGATTGGCTCAAACGCATTAAGAAAAATACATTCCACAAAAGGTACTTTTAACAAGGAACACCTGTTTAATTGAAATGCATTCCAAGTGACTACCTCATGAAGCTGGTTGAGAGAGTGCAATGGGTGGCTCCTAGTGAGAATCTCAAACGTAAAATATATTTTAGTTAACATTTTTTTTTTGTTTAGTACATGATTCCATATGTAATTTCATAGTTTTGTCTTCACTATTATTCTACAATATAGTAAAAATAAAGAACCCCAGTATTAAGGGATCTTGGATTTCACGTGTGCCCAGGGACCCATGAACCAATCAGGGTTGGGTTTTGTGTCTGAAAGTGATGAAATATCACCATATGTTTACATTGTACAGATGTTAACAAAACATGTTCATTATGAAACTAGGCCTGGTCTTTTGTGAAATCCCTCATCTGGGCATCGTGTCTGAACCTGAATGGCACTGGATACACCTCTGTATGGAAGCACCAGTTTCTCACAGCTGCAGTATAGACAAAATAGACTTCTAAGTAAACAAGGAAACTTGTATTTTGCCAGACCTTTAAACACTGCTGTCTCATGTGGGTAAACACCTGAGTATTGGCCCTGCCAGACGTGCAGGACTTAACTCATCATCCTTATTGTTGTGTCCAGTAAAAGTGACACCATCGTCCCCCCCCCCCCCCCCCTTGACCTCTTATGGTGCTGTGTGTAGGGTTCATGACAAGCTCTGGAAACGGTACACAACAACGTGAGCGCTGACTCGAGCATTCTCTAAGAATAGCCCAAAACCCACAGCTCCACACAGAGCCAAATAACACTATTGTTTCCATATCCCAGTGACAATCATTCACCTTATACAGAGCCACATTAGGACCAATTAATTCCTTTCATTCCAACAGTTCATTGTCACCTTTGTTTGGTCTAAATGGGCTTTAATTCTGTTGAATACTATGCATGCTGAGATTTTGCAAGCTGTGTAGTTGAAATACCACATGTCAAGTCTCTAGTAATAACAACCTCATGAATTGCACGTGAGGACTTAGTTTGACTGGAATCAGCTGACCCCTTTCAGCAACGCTGGTTGTCTGGTGAGACAAAGTAGACATCCATGCACCATGTCCAAGTGCGGTCAGTCAAACCCACCACACTCTGGCCCGGACTGGCCTAGTAACCTTCAAATACCTGACACTCAGATGTTTGAGTCACAACCAATACAACTCTAAACACACATTGTGGTTTGTGGTGTCATTCTGTTACCAAACTTTTGAATCTTCAAGAACAGTGAAGTAAATGTGATTTGTAATATTTCCTGTGGAATTTGTTAGTCGTCCTTGTGCATAGTGTTATGGTCTATTTAACTTTGCAATCATTGGTTTTTGTTTTTGCGTACTCCGATTTTTTCACTTTAATGTATCCGCATCCTTCTGTTACCGTGGAGTTGCCCACATGACAAGCCTACAACTACGGCAGAGGATAAGGTCATCTCAATGCTCTGTCATGCCTTCAGAGGGCAGTGGATCACGCCAGTGAAATGACTGAAGTGGTTCTGTTTTATTGTAGAATATGAAACCTGATTCATAACTGGGACCTATATGCTGTATTGGTATGTTCTCCTTATGAGGCCTTGTTTTAATCTTTTGATGTTTAATATCAGAGGTTGCAATACAATAGAACTAATGTTGAGGTTTTATGTAGCTAATAGCATTTTCTGTAATCTCACCTAATTTCACCTCCTGCAACAGTTTGTTGATCATGTAGGTTTCTTCCTAGGTTTTGGTGTTTTCTAGGGAGTTTTTTTCCTAGCCACCGTGCTTCTACACCTGCATTGCTTGCTGTTTGGGGTTTTAGGCTGGGTTTCTGTACAGATATCAGCTGTATGTATGAAGGGCTTTATAAATACATTTGATTTGAGATGTTTTTCCTGGTTTTAATTACAGTTTGTATTGTACACTTACGAAGTCTCTCTCTCAAGTGTCTGATCATCGGAGGGGGCCCCTGTGGTCTGCGTACGGCCATTGAGCTGGCTCTGCTGGGGGCCAAGGTGGTGGTGATAGAGAAGAGGGACACCTTCTCCAGGAACAACGTGCTGCATCTGTGGCCCTACACCATCCATGACCTCAGGGGCCTCGGGGCCAAGAAGTTCTACGGCAAATTCTGTGCTGGAGCCATAGACCACATCAGTAAGTATTGTACTGCTAATATCATTCTTCATCTCATAGGAAATGATGTTAAGTAATGTTATTCTTCCTTGTTTTGGTGTTCTGCTGGGGAAAACTGACGGAAGTTGAATGTGGCTGAAAGATTTATCAGATGGTAACATTGTTACATGATCTCTTCCTCACTCACTCCACGTTCTACAGTTGGATTTCTTTTTAAATATATATCTGGCTTGCTCTGCTAAGAAATCTGACGTGCGTGTGTGAGCGTTATCTCCCTGCAACTGCCGTGCCTTAGATAACAACATGCAAAGTGGAGGAGCCCATAAATGCAAATGCTGTGTGTTTCAAAACCACTGCTGAGACAAACTGGCCTTCCCCCCCCCCCCCCCCCCCCCCCCCACGGAAATGTTTCTATAGAGATGTCCATCTTGTTTCTATGAGGCTTATTCTATCCCCATGTATGAGATGCTGCCTTTCCTGACCCTCTGCTTTAGTAACATAGTCCTAAATACTCGCTGATATGGACAATGTTTCTCTGGTTGTGAACTTCAACTTGTGAAGTTGAAAACAAAAGACTTACCAGCTGCTAGCTAGCTACACCTCAGAATGTAGTATCAGTTCACTAACCATTTATCTCGAAGCCTAGCAAGGCCACAGGTTATTAGACTAATTGTGTGTAGTTGGATAAGTGTTGTCAATTCTAAACTGTGGTTCTCGCCTTGAATGCTGATTGGCTAACAGCCGTGGTACATCAGACCGTATACCAAGGGTATGACCAAAAGTTTATTTTTACTGCTCTAATTACATTGGTAACCAAATTTTAATAGCAATAAGGCACCTCAGGCTTGTGGTATATGGCCAATACACCACGGTTTAGCTGTGGTATGTTGGCTATATACCACACCCCCTCTGGTCTTGTTGCTTAAATTATACTTTGTATGTGTCTGAAGGTATTCGCCAGCTCCAGCTCATGCTACTGAAGGTCTCCCTCATTGTGGGGGTGGAGGTCCATGTCAACGTGGAGTTTGTCAAACTGTTGGAGCCACCGGAGAACCAGGAGAATGAAGGTGACTCTTTTGGTTCAGTCAGAAAATACAGCGTTTCCCACCCCTGGAAAGGAACTGGTCATGTTTTTCGTCTTTCTGTCGAACACATTTCAATCCAACACAGTGATATCAGGTCCAGCATCCGTCTGTGAAAGCATGGTTCAGTATTTTAAACCTCCGTGCCATGTTAACATAACCTTGGCAATCAGCACTAGACAGCTAGTGTTTACAACTGTTTGTTTCATGCTTAAATGTTTGTTAGAAATCTGCTTTTTACATTTCTGTTAATTGTTGTTCATATTGAGTTTGTATGGTTAACACTTGCTGATTTTCATTAGTTGACTGCACCAGGTCTTTCTCTCCCTCAAGCCCTGGTACTTGATCAAAATGACATCACACGATGGATTGGCTACTTCTCAATCTTGTGTTCTTGATTTAGAAACACGTGCTCGCATAATTCCATTTAGGAGTAGAGGCTGCCTCTAGGTCTGCAGTGAAGTGCATATGCTTTGTAGGTCAGATTTGCCTAATTTTAGTTGATGCAAAATCAAATTTGTCACATACACATGGTTAGCAATTTTTGTTGAATGACGTGCCATAACGCCTTCTGTATTCTATAAAGGCAGCCATATATCTCAGAGGCATTATTATTACCATGAGCGTGAGGTGACCTGAACTGGGGCCTACATGTGCAGTTGAAATCCTAAGTTTTCATACACTGAGGTTGGAGTCATTAAACCTTGTTTTTTTTAACCACTCCACACTTTTCTTGTTAACAAACTATAGTTTTGGCAAGTCGGTTAGGACACCTACTTTGTGCATGACAAGTAATTTTTCCAACAATTGTTTACAGACAGATTATTTCACTTAATCACAATTCCAGTGGGTCAGAAGTTAACATACACTACATTGACTGTGCTTTTAAAATAAAGGTATTTCAAGGCCTACCTTCAAATCATGGAAAAATCAAATGAAATCAGCCAAGTCCTCAAAGTAAATTGTGGACCACCACAAGTCTGGTTCATCCTTGGGAGAAATTTCCAAACGCCTGAAGGTACAACATTTATCTGTACAAACAATAGTACACAAGTATAAACAGGAAGGAGATGCATTCTGTCTCCTAGAGATGAACGTACCTTGGTGCAAAGTGCAAATCAATCCCAGAACAACAGCAAAGGACCATGTCAAGATGCTGGAGGTAAAAGCGAGTCCTATATCGACATAACCGTGCTTCTACACCTGCATTGCTTGCTGTTTGGGGTTTTGGGCTGGGTTTCTGTACAGCACTTTGGGATATCAGCTGATGTACGAAGGGCTATATAAATAAATTTGATTTGATTTGAAAGGCTGCTCAGCAAGGAAGAAGCCACTGCTCCAAAACCGCCATAAAAAGCCAGACTATGGTTTGCAACAGCACATGGCGTAAATCGATTGTACTTTTTGGAGAAATGTCCTTGGTCTGATGAAACAAAAAAAAAGTTATATTTGGCCATAATGACCATTGTTATGTTTGGAGGAAAAATGGGGAGGCTTGCAAGCAGGAGAACACCATCCCAACCGTGAAGCACAGGGGTGGCAGCATCATGTTGTAGGGGTGCTTTGGTGCAGGAGGGACGGGTGCACTTCACAAAATAGATGTCATCATGAGGGGAAATTATGTGGTTATATTGAAGCAACATCTCAAGACATCAGTCAGGAAGTTAAAGCTTGGTTGCAAATCGGTCTTCCAAATGGACATTAACCCCAAGCATACTTCCCAAGTTGTGGCAAAATGGCTTAAGGACAACAAAGTCAAGGTATTGGAGTGGCCATCACAAAGCCCTGACCTCCATTTGTGGACAGAACTGGAAAAGCGTGTGCGAGCAAGGAGGCCTACAAACCTGACTCCGTTACACCAGCTCTGTCAGGAGGAATGGGTCAAAATTCACCCAACTTATTGTGGGAAGCTTGTGGAAGGCTACCAAAAATGTTTGACCCAAGTTAAACAATTTAAAGGCAATGCTACCAAATACTAATTGAGTGTATGTAAACTTCTGACCCACTGGGAATGTGATGAAAGAAATAAAAGCTGAAATCATTCTCTACTATTATTCTGACATTTCAAATTCTTAGTGGTGATCCTAACTGACCTAAGACGGGGAATTTTTACTAGGCTTAAATGTCAGGAATTGTGAAACTGAGTTTAAATGTATTTGGCTAAAGCGTATGTAAACTTCCGACTTCAACTGTACATATATCAGTAATGTAAGATATGTAAACATTTTATTAAGAGTGCATTGTATAAAGTGACTAGTGATCCATTTATTCAAGTGGCCAGTGATTGGCTCGCAATGTAGGCAGCAGCCTCTGTTAGTGATTGCTGTTTAGCAGTCTGATGGCATTGATGGAAGCTGTTTTTAGTCGCTCGGTCCCAGCTTTGATGCACCCATCCAGAAGGCGAGGTCAGTACAGGTATCTGTGTAAACAGGCAGTGGCTCGGGTGGTTGGTGTCCTTGATGATCTTTTTGCTATATGTGTCATGGGGGGCAGTTAGTTTGCCCCCAGTGATGTGTTGTGCGAACCGCACCACCCTCTGCCGTTGAGGGCGGTGCAGTTGCCGTACCAGGCTGCAATACAGCCCGACGGGATGCTCTCGATTTGTGCATCTGTAAAAGTTTGTCAGGGTTTTGTGTGACAAGCCAAATTTCTTCAGCCTCCTGAGGTTGAAGAAGTGCTGTTGCGTCTTCACCACTGTCTGTGTGGGTGGACCATTTCAGTTTGTCTGACGTGTACACCGAGGAACTTAAAACGTTCCACCTTCTCCACTGCTTTCTCCTCGATGTGGATGGTGAGGGGGGATGCTCCTTCTGCTGTTTCCTGAAGTTCAAGATCATCTCCTTTTGATTTGTTGACGTACCAGTCAAAAGTTTGGACACCTATTCATTCTAGGGTTTTTCTTTATTTTTAATATTTTCTACATTGTAGATTAATAGTGACGACATCAACTATGAAATGACACATGGAATCATGTAACCAAAAAAAGTGTTAAACAAATCCAAAATATATTTGAGATTCTTCAAAGTAGCCACCCTTTGCCTTGACAGCTTTGTACACTCTTGGCATTCTCTCAATGCATTTCAATTAACAGATGTGCCTTGTTAATTTGTGTTTCTTTCCTTAATGCGTTTGAGACAATCAGTTGTGTTGTGACAAGGTAGTGGAAGATGGAAGATGGAAGATGGAACAGCTCATATAAACAAAGAAATGACAGTCCATTTTTACTTTAAAACATGGTCAGTCAATCTGAAAAATGTCAAGGACTTTGAAAGTTTCTTCAATTACAGTCGCAAAAACCAAGAGCTATGAAGAGACTGGCTCTCATGAGGTTCACCGCAGGAAAGGATGACCTGTACGTTCATTAGTTAGCTGCTCCTCAGATTGCAGGCCAAATAAATGCTTCAGAGCTAAAGTAACACCTTTCAACATCAACTTTTCAGAGGAGACTGTGTGAATCAGACCTTCATGGTTGAATTGCTGCAAAGAAACCACTACTAAAGGACACCAATAACAAGAGACTTGCTTGGGCCAAGAAACACGAGCAATGTACATTAGACCAGTGGAAATCTGTCCTTTCATCAGAGAGTCCAAATTTTGACATTTTTGGTTCCAACCTCTGTCTTTGAAGCGCAGAGTAGGTGAACAATTGATCTCTGCATGTGTGGTTCTCACCATGAAGCATGGAGGAGGTGGTGTGGGGGTGCTTTGCTGGTAACACTTGGTGAATTATTTAGTATTCAAGGCACACTTAACCAGCATGACCGCCACAGCATTCTGCATCAATTTGCCAGTCCCACCCACTAAGCACAAACCAGATGGGCTATCATTTGTTTTTCAACAGGACAATGACTGAACACACCTCCAGGCTGTGTAATGGCAGCCAACAAGTGCTCAGCATATGTGGGAACTCCTTCAAGATTGTTAAAGCATTCCAGACAGGTGAAGCTGGTTGAGAGAGTGCCCAGAGTGTGCAAAGCTGTCAAGGCAAAGGGGGGGTTACTTTGAAGAATCTCAAAATATATTTTGATTTAACACTTTTGGTTACTACATGATTTCGAAGTTGTCTTAACTATTATTCTACAATGTAATAAAATAAAAACCCTTGAATGAGTCGGTGTCAACTCATGACTAGTACTGTATATTTCTGAAGCTGTATTCCATAGTCCCTCAGCTGCACTAACTTCCCCACTTGATTTTAAACATTGCATTTGAACAAACCCCGTCTTTTACCCCAGTTCGTTTTTATACTGTAGCATGTGGTTGTCACTCGACTGATAAAGACTAGCTTAAATTTAGGGTTGCGTCCTCTGCAGCAGTGACGATGTTCTTAAGTGGGTACCTTAGGAGAATGTGCCGTGGGCACGGTGTAGTTCTGTGAGACTGGCAGAAGTGTTGAGCTGATATGGAGAGGGTCTCTGTTTCTCTCTGTGTCATTGCCACTTACCACGCTGCGTTGTGAAAGATTACAAACCCTCAGCAAGACTTCAGCTATTTATAGTTGGAGACAACTTAGCTATGTATTTAACAGTGCCTTCACATGAATCAAAAAGCACAATAAATAACAAATGCAACCTTAACAGTAATAGAAAATGTTGACTATATATTGCTGTATTGTTATGGCTTGCCACTGCCAACTGTATGTTGTCCTTTTCCCAGGGCCTGGATGGAGAGCAGAGATCAGACCAGAAAACCACCCCCTCGTTGACTTTGACTTTGACGTGGTGATTGGCGCAGATGGACGCAGAAACACGCTAGACGGTGAGAAGAACACATGATGGAGACGTTATTTGCTCTACACACAATGTTTGACTGTGAACATTTTTAAAGTTGTCTGTGAGATTCTTGGGCATGGCTGAAGTTGCACACCTGAACAATGTATAAGCCTGGTCTTGGAAACATGTTCAACTAAAGAGGCAAAAACAACAATTTGTCCCTTGCCAGTCATAAACACTTTATGGTCATAAAATGCTTTCAATTTCAGTCATGTCTTAAGGGGTAAAGTAGAATAGAACTGCACACAAGGTGTTCCAGGATGTGAGAGAACATGCCTGAGGGAATAAGTTGTACTGGGCTATTAACCTACATTTTTGTAAAATAAAAAGTGGTAATTAAACAACTAATTGACCGACATTTAATTTGTAATTTTTTCGAGCCCAACGCTCCGTTTCTCTAGAGAAATCCAATCATTCACAAGAGAAGTCAAGAAGTATGTGGGACGCTGGGCTGAAGGGAGTTGTAATTTTCATTAAGAAAATATTCAACCTAGTTTAACACTAACTTGGTAATTAACTACAGTGACCATAATCCATTGCACCTGTTTTCTCCAAGGCAGCCAGAGATGAATACACTTTAATGTCTGCTACGTTAGGTTAGCTACACGCAGACCATGAGAGAGGAATGAACACAACGATGAGAGAGAGGGGGATCGAGACAGTTCGTGAAGTCTGCCTTATCTACGTTGAGGAAATAGTAAAACTTCTTTGTCAGACAGCTCTGCAGCATACTTTGGCGCAGGCTAGCCTAGCTAAATTGGATGAAGACTGCACAAAGATAACATTGGGTGGCTGCTACTGCCTGAACAGAGATGTGAAGATAGATCTATCTCTAAAATTGAACTTTTTGGCAACAATGCAAAATGGTATGTTTGGCGTAAAAGCAACACAGCGCATCACCCTGAACCCACCATCCCCACTGTCAAACATGGTGGTGGCAGCATCATGGTTTGGGCCTGCTTTTCTTCAGCAGGGACAGGGAAGATGGTAAAAAATGATGGGAAGATGGATGGAGCCAAATACAGGACCATTCTGGAAGAAAACCTGATGGAGTCTGCAAAAGACCTGAGACTGGGACGGAGATTTGTCTTCCAACAAGACAATGATCCAAAAGATAAAGCAAAATCTACAATGGAATGGTTCAAAAATAAACATATCCAGGTGTTAGAATGGCCAAGTCAAAGTCCAGACCTGAATCCAATCGAGAATCTGTGGAAAGAACTGAAAACTGCTGTTCACAAATGCTCTCCATCCAACCTCACTGAGCTCGAGCTGTTTTGCAAGGAGGAATGGGAAAAGATGTCAGTCTCTCGATGTGCAAAACTGATAGAGACATACCCCAAGCGACTTACAGCTGTAATCGCAGCAAAAGGTACAAAGTATTAACTTAAGGGGGCTGAATAATTTTGCACGCCCAATTTTTCAGTTTTTGATTTGTTAAAAAAGTTTGAAATATCCAATAAATGTCGTTCCACTTCATGATTGTGTCCCACTTGTTGTTGATTCTTCACAAAAAAATACAGCTTTATATCTTTGTTTGAAGCCTGAAATGTGGCAAAAGGTCGCAAAGTTCAAGGGGGCCGAATACTTTCGCAAGGCACTGTAAATAGGAAGTTACTATGATGTCTACAGTATGTGGATATGACAGACAATGGAACATTTTCATTGTTTTGGCAATTTAATGTTCACTATTTTTGGCTTTGGAATTTCTATTAAAAAGCTATAAAATCATGTTACATAAAAATTAAAAAAGAAATCAAGCCATGATAATTTTAGAGTACTTGTCTTCATCTGCAGTTAATCTGCACTATCTAGAGTTAACTTTGACCTGTGTCAGAGCACATTACCCAGAAGTCTCCCGGAGAAGATGAACAGCTGGTATACAGATGGAATCTGGTCATGTGACTGGTGAAAGTCTACACTACTTGGATCAGTCTTGAGTGTAGTCTGTATCTAAAAAAGAAAATGCATGGGTTTGTTGTCAATCAGACAGGAGTATTGCTCAGACAAAGTTTGAAGGTAGATCAAAAAGCATTAGGGGCATTTTAAAATACTATGTCATTACCTTAACCTTTATCAGCCTGTATTTCCTTAACACTATGTAATAACAAATTATTGCTCCGATTTATCGCAATCTGACTCAGTTTAATCTGGTATAAAATGATTAACTTCCTAGATGTTGAGTGTCAGCAGAACGAATAACAATGCTTTGCCGCATACTGTAGGTTTCAGGAGGAAAGAGTTCCGGGGCAAGCTGGCCATAGCCATCACAGCCAACTTCGTTAACAGGAATACCACAGCCGAGGCCAAGGTGGAGGAGATCAGCGGCGTGGCCTTCATCTTCAACCAGAAGTTCTTCCTGGAGCTCAAAGAGGAAACCGGTGGGTCATCTCACAAACCTGACCCCACACACCTTCTGTACCCCTCTCCTGGGCATTGACCTCCTAGCCAAACCTTGGACCTGTTAGTGCGGTCTTTCCAACTCTTATGGTCATTGATGTGCGATCAGGCTGATTTACCTGGAATGGTGATACCCTAGGTGTCATCACATCAGTCCATTGGGAACCGCAATAAAATGTTTAAATCCATGAAACCAGTGTGTCTCCTACAAAGGGAGTGTTTTGCTGAAGTACCAGCAGATGAAATGTTTCCCATGCTAACACACCATGGAGGATCTAGGTGCTGCTGATTCTAGCAGCCTGCTTGGCTTTGTGAGGTTCAACAGTGTGTGATGACAGGCTGGAATCTCCTCCCCTCAAATCCCCTCTTAATGAAAGGGTCGTGTACCATCACTCACGTTGGTCATGATACACACCGCATTTGGAACATGATCCTCCCACTGACCGTGTCACACAATTTGGTTGTATGGTCAACATGACTGACAGTTGTTTATGAAGCTTTGTGTTGCCTTGTGATTGTAGGGATTGATCTGGAGAACATTGTGTACTACAGAGACAACACGCACTACTTTGTGATGACCGCAAAGAAGCAGAGTCTGCTGGACAAGGGAGTCATCATTCATGTGAGTGTTTTGTTTTGCTACTTTGTACTCAATATGCCACTCTCCCACAGCGCAGATATTTACAGCTGTGCCATTGTGCCCCATCTGCCAGAGGGTGCCAAATCGCAGCCATGGCATTAAACTGGGAATAAAAACGCAACACTAGATATATTTGAGCGGGTAAAATGTGTTGCTGGGTGAGAAGGATATGTTGGGGGGGAGGGGTCTTAACTAGACGCGTGTGGACGCACGCGTTTAGCGAGACATGTGGGGGGTGGAAGCTAAAATCAAATTTTATTTGTCACATACACATGGTTAGCAGACGTTAATGCGAGTGTAGCAATATGCTTGTGCTTCTAGTTTCGACCATGCAGTAATATCTAATAAGTAATCGAAGAATTTCACAACTACTTTATATACACTCACAAGTGTAAAGGAATGAATATGTCCATAAAGATATATGAATGAGCGATGGCCGAACAGCATAGGCAAGATGCAGTAGATGGTATAGAGTACATTTGAGATGAGTATTGTAGGGTATGTAAACATTATTTAAAGTGGCTAGTGATACATATATTACATCAATTCTTCATTATTAAAGTGGCTAGAGGTGAGTCAGTATGTTGGCAGCAGCCACTCAATATTAGTGATGGCTGTTTAACAGTCTGATAGAAGCTGTTTTTCAGTCTCTTGGTCCCAGCTTTGATGAACCTGTACTGACCTTGCCTTCTGGATGATAGCGGGGTGAACAGGCAGTGGTTGTTGTCCTTGATGATTTTTATGGCCTTCCTGTGACATCGGGTGGTGTAGGTGTCCTGGAGGGCAGGTAGATTGCACCCGGTGATGCGTTGTACAAACCTTATTACCCTCTGGAGAGCCTTACAGTTGTGGGCGGAGCAGTTGCCGTACCAGGTGGTGATACAGCTCGACAGGATGCTCTCGATTGTGCATCTGTAAAAGTTTTTGTTAACCACGCTGTCTGTGTGGGTGGACCATTTCAGTTTGTCCGTGATGTGTATGCCGAGGAATTTAACTTTCCACCTTCCTCTGCTGTTTCCTGAAGTCCACGATCATCTCCTTTCTTTTGTTGACGTTGAGTGTGAGGTTATTTACCTGACACCACACTCCGAGGGCCCTCACCTCCTCCCTGTAGGCCATCTCATCGTTGTTGGAAATCAAGCCTACCACTGTTGTGTCGTCCGCAAACTTGATGATTGGGTTGGTTGGAGGTGTGCATGGCCACACAGTCATGGGTGAACAGGGAGTACAGGAGAGGGCTGAGAAAGCACCCTTGTGGGGCCCCAGTGTTGAGGATCAGCGGGGTGGAGATGTTTCCTACCCTCACCACCTGGGTGCGGCCCGTCAGGAAGCTTAATGAAGATTTTGGAGGGTACTATGGTGTTAAATGCTGAGCTGTAGTCAATGAACAGCATTCTCTCATAGGTATTCCTCTTGTCCAGATGGGTTAGGGCAGTGCGATTGCGTCGTCTGTGGACCTATTGGGACGGTAAGCAAATTGGAGTGGGTCTAGGGTGTCAGGTAGGGTGGAGGTGTAATGGTCCTTGACTAGTCTCTCGACGCACTTCATGATGATGAAGTGAGTGTTACGGGGCAATAGTCGTTTAGTTCAGTTACCTTAGCTTTCTTGGGAACAGGAATAATGGTGGCCCTCTTGAAGCATGTGGGAACAGCAGACTGGGATAGGGATTGATTGAATATGTCCGTGAACACACCAGCCAGCTGGTCTGCGCATGCTCTGAGGACGCGGCTGGGGATGCCGTCTGGGCTGGCAGCCTTGCGAGGGTTAACTCATTTAAATGTTTTACTCCCGTTAGCTGCAGTGAAGGAGAACCCACAGATTTTTGGTAGTGGGCTGTGTCAGTTGCACTGTATTGTCCTATCCTCAAGATATCGTGGTCCGCGGCGGGGCTGGTTTTCCTTTTGTAGTCCGTGATTGACTGTAGACCCTGCCACATACCTCTCGTGTCTGAGCCGTTGGATTGCGACTCTACTTTGTCTCTATACCGACACTTAGCTTGTTTGATTGCCTTGCGGAGGGAATAGCTACACTGTTTATATTCGGTTATGTGTCCAGTCACCTTGCCCTGATTTAAAAGCAGTGGTTTACGCTTTCAGTTTTGCGAGAATTCTGCGATCAATCCATGGTTTCTGGTTGGGGAAGGTTTTAATAGACGCTGTGGGTAAAACATCACCGATGCACTTGCTAATTAACTCGCTCACCGAATCAGCGTATTCATCAATGTTATTGTCCGACGCTATGCAGAACATATCCCAGTCCACGTGATTGAAGCAATCTTGAAGTGTGGAATCCGATTTGGTCGGACCAGCATTGAACAGACCTGAGCACAGGCTCTTCCCGTTTTAGTTTCGGTCTATAGGCTGGGAGCAACAAAATGGAGTTTTCAGATTTTCTGAAAGGAGGGCATGGGAGGGCTTTGTATGCTTTGCAGAAGTTAGAATAACAAGGATCCAGGGTTTTGCGAGTCCGGGTCGCGCGTTCGATATGCTGTTAAAATTTAGGGAGCCTTGTTTTTAGGTTGGCCTTGTTAACTAGACAAGTGTGTGTGTGTGGACGCACGCGTTTAACTAGACGTGTGTGTGTGTGTGGACGCACGCGTTTAACTAGACGTGTGTGTGTGTGTGTGTGTGTGGACGCACGCGTTTAACTAGACGTGTGTGTGTGTGTGTGTGTGGACGCACGCGTTTAACTAGACGTGTGTGTGTGTGTGTGTGGACGCACGCGTTTAACTAGACGTGTGTGTGTGTGTGTGTGGACGCACGCGTTTAACTAGACGTGTGTGTGTGTGTGTGTGTGGACGCACGCGTTTAACTAGACGTGTGTGTGTGTGTGTGTGTGGACGCATGCGTTTAACTAGACGTGTGTGTGTGTGTGTGTGTGTGTGTGGACGCACGCGTTTAACTAGACGTGTGTGTGTGTGTGTGGACGCACGCGTTTAACTAGACGTGTGTGTGGACGCACGCGTTTAACTAGACGTGTGTGTGTGTGTGTGTGTGGACGCACGCGTTTAACTAGACGTGTGTGTGTGTGTGTGGACGCACGCGTTTAACTAGACGTGTGTGTGTGTGTGTGTGGACGCACGCGTTTAACTAGACGTGTGTGTGTGTGTGTGTGTGTGGACGCACGCGTTTAACTAGACGTGTGTGTGTGTGTGGACGCACGCGTTTAACTAGACGTGTGTGTGGACGCACGCGTTTAACTAGACGTGTGTGTGTGTGTGTGTGTGGACGCACGCGTTTAACTAGACGTGTGTGTGTGTGTGTGGACGCACGCGTTTAACTAGACGTGTGTGTGTGTGTGTGTGGACGCACGCGTTTAACTAGACGTGTGTGTGTGTGTGGACGCACGCGTTTAACTAGACGTGTGTGTGTGTGTGTGGACGCATGCGTTTAACTAGACGTGTGTGTGTGTGTGTGTGTGTGTGTGTGTGGACGCACGCGTTTAACTAGACGTGTGTGTGTGTGTGTGTGGACGCACGCGTTTAACTAGACGTGTGTGTGTGTGTGGACGCACGCGTTTAACTAGACGTGTGTGTGGACGCACGCGTTTAACTAGACGTGTGTGTGTGTGTGTGTGTGGACGCACGCGTTTAACTAGACGTGTGTGTGTGGACGCACGCGTTTAACTAGACGTGTGTGTGTGTGTGTGTGTGTGGACGCACGCGTTTAACTAGACGTGTGTGTGTGTGTGTGTGTGGACGCACGCGTTTAACTAGACGTGTGTGTGTGTGTGTGTGTGTGGACGCATGCGTTTAAGTAGACGTGTGTGTGTGTGTGTGGACGCACGCGTTTAACTAGACGTGTGTGTGTGTGTGTGGACGCATGCGTTTAACTAGACGTGTGTGTGTGTGTGTGTGTGTGGACGCACGCGTTTAACTAGACGTGTGTGTGGACGCACGCGTTTAACTAGACGTGTGTGTGTGTGTGTGGACGCACGCGTTTAACTAGACGTGTGTGTGTGTGTGTGGACGCACGCGTTTAACTAGACGTGTGTGTGTGTGTGTGGACGCACGCGTTTAACTAGACGTGTGTGTGTGTGTGTGTGTGGACGCACGCGTTTAACTAGACGTGTGTGTGTGTGTGTGGACGCACGCGTTTAACTAGACGTGTGTGTGTGTGTGTGTGGACGCATGCGTTTAAGTAGACGTGTGTGTGTGTGTGTGTGGACGCACGCGTTTAACTAGACGTGTGTGTGTGTGTGTGTGTGTGTGTGTGGACGCACGCGTTTAACTAGTGTGTGTGTGTGTGTGGACGCACGCGTTTAACTAGACGTGTGTGTGTGTGGACGCACGCGTTTAACTAGACGTGTGTGTGTGGACGCACGCGTTTAACTAGACGTGTGTGTGTGTGTGGACGCACGCGTTTAACTAGACGTGTGTGTGGACGCACGCGTTTAACTAGACGTGTGTGTGTGTGTGTGTGTGTGGACGCACGCGTTTAACTAGACGTGTGTGTGTGTGTGTGTGTGCACGCACGCGTTTAACTAGACGTGTGTGTGTGTGTGTGTGGACGCACGCGTTTAACTAGACGTGTGTGTGTGTGTGTGTGTGTGGACGCACGCGTTTAACTAGACGTGTGTGTGTGTGTGTGGACGCATGCGTTTAACTAGACGTGTGTGTGTGTGTGTGTGTGTGTGGACGCACGCGTTTAACTAGACGTGTGTGTGTGTGTGTGTGGACGCACGCGTTTAACTAGACGTGTGTGTGTGTGTGGACGCACGCGTTTAACTAGACGTGTGTGTGTGTGTGTGTGTGGACGCACGCGTTTAACTAGACGTGTGTGTGTGTGTGTGTGTGGACGCACGCGTTTAACTAGACGTGTGTGTGTGGACGCACGCGTTTAACTAGACGTGTGTGTGTGTGTGTGTGTGTGGACGCACGCGTTTAACTAGACGTGTGTGTGTGTGTGTGTGGACGCACGCGTTTAACTAGACGTGTGTGTGTGTGTGTGTGTGGACGCATGCGTTTAAGTAGACGTGTGTGTGTGTGTGGACGCACGCGTTTAACTAGACGTGTGTGTGTGTGTGTGTGGACGCACGCGTTTAACTAGACGTGTGTGTGTGTGTGTGGACGCATGCGTTTAACTAGACGTGTGTGTGTGTGTGGACGCACGCGTTTAACTAGACGTGTGTGTGGACGCACGCGTTTAACTAGACGTGTGTGTGTGTGTGTGGACGCACGCGTTTAACTAGACGTGTGTGTGTGTGGACGCACGCGTTTAACTAGACGTGTGTGTGTGTGTGTGGACGCACGCGTTTAACTAGACGTGTGTGTGTGTGTGTGTGTGTGTGTGTGGACGCACGCGTTTAACTAGACGTGTGTGTGTGTGTGGACGCACGCGTTTAACTAGACGTGTGTGTGTGTGTGTGTGTGTGTGTGTGTGTGGACGCACGCGTTTAACTAGTGTGTGTGTGTGTGGTGTGTGTGTGGACGCACGCGTTTAACTAGACGTGTGTGTGTGGACGCACGCGTTTAACTAGACGTGTGTGTGTGGACGCACGCGTTTAACTAGACGTGTGTGTGTGTGGACGCACGCGTTTAACTAGACGTGTGTGTGTGTGGACGCACGCGTTTAACTAGACGTGTGTGTGTGTGGACGCACGCGTTTAACTAGACGTGTGTGTGTGTGTGTGGACGCACGCGTTTAACTAGACGTGTGTGTGTGTGTGTGGACGCACGCGTTTAACTAGACGTGTGTGTGTGGTGTGTGTGGACGCACGCGTTTAACTAGACGTGTGTGTGTGTGTGTGTGGACGCACGCGTTTAACTAGACGTGTGTGTGTGTGTGTGTGTGTGTGTGGACGCACGCGTTTAACTAGACGTGTGTGTGTGTGTGTGTGTGGACGCACGCGTTTAACTAGACGTGTGTGTGTGTGTGGACGCACGCGTTTAACTAGACGTGTGTGTGTGTGTGTGTGGACGCACGCGTTTAACTAGACGTGTGTGTGTGTGTGTGTGTGTGTGTGGACGCACGCGTTTAACTAGACGTGTGTGTGTGTGTGTGTGTGGACGCACGCGTTTAACTAGACGTGTGTGTGTGTGGACGCACGCGTTTAACTAGACGTGTGTGTGTGTGTGTGTGTGTGGACGCACGCGTTTAACTAGACGTGTGTGTGTGTGTGGACGCACGCGTTTAACTAGACGTGTGTGTGGACGCACGCGTTTAACTAGACGTGTGTGTGTGGACGCACGCGTTTACCTAGACGTGTGTGTGTGTGGGGCGCACGCGTTTAACTAGACGTGTGTGTGTGTGGGGCGCACGCGTTTAACTAAACGTGTGTGTGTGTGTGGGCGCACGCGTTTAACTAGACGTGTGTGTGGGCGCACGCGTTTAACTAGACGTGTGTGTGTGTGTGTGTGGGCGCACAGCGTTTAACTAGACGTGTGTGTGTGTGGGCGCACGCGTTTAACTAGACGTGTGTGTGTGTGGACGCACGCGTTTAACTAGACGTGTGTGTGTGTGTGTGGACGCACGCGTTTAACTAGACGTGTGTGTGGACGCACGCGTTTAACTAGACGTGTGTGTGTGGACGCAGCGCGTTTAACTAGACGTGTGTGGTGGTGTGGGGCGCACGGCGTTTAAACTAGACGTGTGTGTGGGGCGCACGCGTTTAACTAAACACGTGTGTGTGGTGTGGGGCGCACGCGTTTAACTAAACGTGTGTGTGTGTGTGTGGGCGCACGCGGTTTAACTAGACGTGTGTGTGGGCGCACAGCGTTTAACTAGACGTGTGTGTGTGGGCGCAACGCGTTTAACTAGACGTGTGTGTGTGGTGTGTGGCGCACGCGTTTAACTAGACGTGTGTGTGTGTGTGGGCGCACGCGTTTAACTAGACGGTGTGTGTGTGGTGGACTCACGCGTTTAACTGGTGTGGACTTCCACGCGTTAACTGTGTGTGGACGCACGCGTTTAACTGTGTGTGACGCACCGCGTTTAACTGTGTGTGGACGCACGCGTTTAACTGTGTGTGGACGCACGCGTTTAACTGTGTGTGGACGCACGCGTTTAACTGTGTGTGGACGCACGCGTTTAACTGTGTGTGGACGCACGCGTTTAACTGTGTGTGGACGCACGCGTTTAACTGTGTGTGGACGCACGCGTTTAACTGTGTGTGGACGCACGCGTTTAACTGTGTGTGGACGCACGCGTTTAACTGTGTGTGGACGCACGCGTTTAACTGTGTGTGGACGCACGCGTTTAACTGTGTGTGGACGCACGCGTTTAACTGTGTGTGGACGCACGCGTTTAAACTGTGTGTGGACGCACGCGTTTAACTGTGTGTGGACGCACGCGTTTAACTGTGTGTGGACGCACGCGTTTAACTGTGTGTGGACGCACGCGTTTAACTGTGTGTGGACGCACGCGTTTAACTAGTGTGTGGACGCACGCGTTTAACTAGACGTGTGTGGACGCACGCGTTTAACTAGACGTGTGTGGACGCACGCGTTTAACTAGACGTGTGTGGACGCACGCGTTTAAACTAGACGTGTGTGGACGCACGCGTTTAACTAGACGTGTGTGGACGCCCGCGTTTAACTAGACGTGTGTGGGTGTGGACGCACGCGTTTAACTAGACGTGTGTGGGTGTGGACGCACGCGTTTAACTAGACGTGTGTGGGTGTGGACGCACGCGTTTAACTAGACGTGTGTGTGGGTGTGGACGCACGCGTTTAAACTAGACGTGTGTGTGTGTGTGTGGACGCACGCGTTTAACTAGACGTGTGTGTGTGTGGACGCACGCGTTTAACTAGACGTGTGTGTGTGTGGACGCACGCGTTTAACTAGACGTGTGTGTGTGGACGCACGCGTTTAACTAGACGTGTGTGTGTGTGTGTGTGTGTGGGGTGTGGACGCACGCGTTTAACTAGACGTGTGTGTGTGTGTGGACGCACGCGTTTAACTAGACACGTGTGTGTGTGTGTGGACGCACGCGTTTAACTAGACGTGTGTGTGTGTGTGTGGACGCACGCGTTTAACTAGACGTGTGTGTGTGTGTGTGGACGCACGCGTTTAACTAGACGTGTGTGTGTGTGGACGCACGCGTTTAACTAGACGTGTGTGTGTGTGGACCGCACGCGTTTAACTAGACGTATGTGTGTGTGTGTGTGTGGGTGTGGACGCACGCGTTTAACTAGACGTGGTGTGTGTGTGGACGCACGCGTTTAACTAGACGTGTGTGTGTGTGTGGACGCACGCGTTTAACTAGACGTGTGTGTGTGTGTGGACGCACGCGTTTAACTAGACGTGTGTGTGTGTGGACGCACGCGTTTAACTAGACGTGTGTGTGTGGTGTGGACGCACGCGTTTAACTAGACGTGTGTGTTGTGTGTGGACGCACGCGTTTAACTAGACGTGTGTGTGTGTGTGGACGCACGCGTTTAACTAGACGTGTGTGTGTGTGTGGACGCACGCGTTTAACTAGACGTGTGTGTGGACGCACGCGTTTAACTAGACGTGTGTGTGTGTGTGTGGACGCACGCGTTTAACTAGACGTGTGTGTGGACGCACGCGTTTAACTAGACGTGTGTGTGTGGACGCACGCGTTTAACTAGACGTGTGTGTGTGTGTGTGTGTGGACGCACGCGTTTAACTAGACGTGTGTGTGTGTGTGGACGCACGCGTTTAACTAGACGTGTGTGTGTGTGTGTGTGGACGCACGCGTTTAACTAGACGTGTGTGTGTGTGTGTGTGTGGACGCACGCGTTTAACTAGACGTGTGTGTGTGTGTGTGTGGACGCACGCGTTTAACTAGACGTGTGTGTGTGTGGACGCACGCGTTTAACTAGACGTGTGTGTGTGTGGACGCACGCGTTTAACTAGACGTGTGTGTGTGTGTGTGGACGCACGCGTTTAACTAGACGTGTGTGGACGCACGCGTTTAACTAGACGTGTGTGTGTGTGGACGCACGCGTTTAACTAGACGTGTGTGTGTGTGTGTGTGGACGCACGCGTTAACTAGACGTGTGTGTGTGTGTGGACGCACGCGTTTAACTAGACGTGTGTGTGTGTGTGGACGCACGCGTTTAACTAGACGTGTGTGTGTGTGTGTGTGTGGACGCACGCGTTTAACTAGACGTGTGTGTGTGTGTATGTGTGTGTGTGGACGCACGCGTTTAACTAGACGTGTGTGTGTGTGTGTGTGTGGACGCATGCGTTTAACTAGACGTGTGTGTGAGTGTGTGTGTGTGTGGACGCACGCGTTTAACTAGACGTGTGTGTGTGTGTGTGTGGACGCACGCGTTTAACTAGACGTGTGTGTGTGTGGACGCACGCGTTAACTAGACGTGTGTGTGTGTGTGTGGACGCACGCGTTTAATTAGACGTGTGTGTGTGTGTGTGTGGACGCACGCGTTTAACTAGACGTGTGTGTGTGTGTGTGTGGACGCACGCGTTTAACTAGACGTGTGTGTGTGTGTGTGGACGCACGCGTTTAACTAGACGTGTGTGTGTGTGTGGACGCACGCGTTTAACTAGACGTGTGTGTGTGTGTGTGGACGCACGCGTTTTAACTAGACGTGTGTGTGTGTGGACGCACGCGTTTAACTAGACGTGTGTGTGTGTGTGTGTGTGTGTGTGGACGCACGCGTTTAACTAGACGTGTGTGTGTGTGTGTGGACGCACGCGTTTAACTAGACGTGTGTGTGTGTGTGTGTGTGTGTGTGTGGACGCACGCGTTTAACTAGACGTGTGTGTGGACGCACGCGTTTAACTAGACGTGTGTGTGGACGCACGCGTTTAACTAGACTGTGTGTGTGTGTGTGGACGCACGCGTTTAACTAGACTGTGTGTGTGTGGACGCACGCGTTTAACTAGACGTGTGTGTGTGTGTGTGTGTGTGTGTGTGGACGCACGCGTTTAACTAGACGTGTGTGTGTGTGTGTGTGTGTGGACGCACGCGTTTAACTAGACGTGTGTGTGTGTGTGTGTGTGTGTGTGTGGACGCACGCGTTTAACTAGACGTGTGTATGTGTGTGTGTGGACGCACGCGTTTAACTAGACGTGTGTATGTGTGTGTGTGGACGCACGCGTTTAACTAGACGTGTGTATGTGTGTGTGTGGACGCACGCGTTTAACTAGACGTGTGTGTGTGGACGCACGCGTTTAACTAGACGTGTGTGTGTGTGTGTGTGTGGACGCACACACACAAACTAGACGTGTGTGTGGACGCACGCGTTTAACTAGACGTGTGTGTGTGTGTGTGTGGACGCACGCGTTTAACTAGACGTGTGTGTGTGTGTGTGGACGCACGCGTTTAACTAGACGTGTGTGTGTGTGTGTGGACGCACGCGTTTAACTAGACGTGTGTGTGTGTGTGTGTGGACGCACGCATTTAACTAGACGTGTGTGTGTGTGTGTGTGTGTGTGTGGACGCACGCATTTAACTAGACGTGTGTGTGTGTGGACGCACGCGTTTAACTAGACGCGTGTGTGTGTGTGTGTGTGTGGACGCACGCGTTTAACTAGACGTGTGTGTGTGTGTGGACGCACGCGTTTAACTAGACGTGTGTGTGTGTGTGGACGCACGCGTTTAACTAGACGTGTGTGTGTGTGTGGACGCACGCGTTTTAACTAGACGTGTGTGTGTGTGTGTGTGTGGACGCACGCGTTTAACTAGACGTGTGTGTGTGTGTGTGGACGCACGCGTTTAACTAGACGTGTGTGTGTGTGTGTGTGGACGCACGCGTTTAACTAGACGTGTGTTGTGTGTGTGTGGACGCACGCGTTTAACTAGACGTGTGTGTGTGTGTGGACGCACGCGTTTAACTAGACGTGTGTGTGTGTGTGTGGACGCACGCGTTTAACTAGACGTGTGTGTGTGTGGACGCACGCGTTTAACTAGACGTGTGTGTGTGTGTGGACGCACGCGTTTAACTAGACGTGTGTGTGTGTGTGGACGCACGCGTTTAACTAGACGTGTGTGTGTGTGTGTGTGTGTGTGTGGACGCAACGCGTTTAACTAGACGTGTGTGTGTGTGTGTGTGTGTGGACGCACGCGTTTAACTAGACGTGTGTGTGTGTGTGTGTGTGTGTGTGTGTGTGGACGCACGCGTTTAACTAGACGTGTGTGTGTGTGTGTGTGTGTGGACGCACGCGTTTAACTAGACGTGTGTGTGTGTGTGTGTGTGTGGACGCACGCGTTTAACTAGACGTGTGTGTGTGTGTGTGGACGCACGCGTTTAACTAGACGTGTGTGTGTGTGGACGCACGCGTTTAACTAGACGTGTGTGTGTGTGTGTGTGGACGCACGCGTTTAACTAGACTGTGTGTGTGTGTGGACGCACGCGTTTAACTAGACGTGTGTGTGTGTGTGTGGACGCACGCGTTTAACTAGACGTGTGTGTGTGTGTGTGGACGCACGCGTTTAACTAGACGTGTGTGTGTGTGTGTGTGGACGCACGCGTTTAACTAGACTGTGGTGTGTGTGGACGCACGCGTTTAACTAGACGTGTGTGTGTGTGTGTGTGTGTGTGGACGCACGCGTTTAACTAGACGTGTGTGTGTGTGGACGCACGCGTTTAACTAGACGTGTGTGTGTGTGTGTGTGTGTGTGGACGCACGCGTTTAACTAGACGTGTGTATGTGTGTGTGTGGACGCACGCGTTTAACTAGACGTGTGTGTGTGTGTGTGTGGACGCACGCGTTTAACTAGACGTGTGTGTGTGTGTGGACGCACGCGTTTAACTAGACGTGTGTGTGTGTGTGTGTGTGTGTGTGGACGCACACACACAAACTAGACGTGTGTGTGTGTGTGTGGACGCACGCGTTTAACTAGACGTTTGTGTGTGTGTGTGGACGCACACACACAAACTAGACGTGTGTGTGGACGCACGCGTTTAACTAGACGTGTGTGTGTGTGTGTGTGTGTGTGGACGCACGCGTTTAACTAGACGTGTGTGTGTGTGTGTGTGGACGCACGCGTTTAACTAGACGTGTGTGTGTGGACGCACGCGTTTAACTAGACGTGTGTGTGTGTGTGTGTGTGTGTGTGTGGACGCACGCATTTAACTAGACGTGTGTGTGTTTGTGTGGACGCACGCATTTAACTAGACGTGTGTGTGTGTGTGTGTGGACGCACGCATTTAACTAGACGTGTGTGTGTGTGGACGCACGCGTTTAACTAGACGCGTGTGTGTGTGTGTGTGTGTGGACGCACGCGTTTAACTAGACGTGTGTGTGTGTGTGTGGACGCACGCGTTTAACTAGACGTGTGTGTGTGTGTGGACGCACGCGTTTAACTAGACGTGTGTGTGTGTGGAAGCACGCGTTTAACTAGACGTGTGTGTGTGTGTGGACGCACGCGTTTTAACTAGACGTGTGTGTGTGTGTGTGGACGCACGCGTTTAACTAGACGTGTGTGTGTGTGTGGACGCACGCGTTTAACTAGACGTGTGTGTGTGTGGACGCACGCATTTAACTAGACGTGTGTGTGTGTGTGGACGCACGCGTTTAACTAGACGTGTGTGTGTGTGTGGACGCACGCGTTTTAACTAGACGTGTGTGTGTGTGTGTGGACGCACGCGTTAACTAGACGTGTGTGTGTGTGTGTGGACGCACGCGTTTAACTAGACGTGTGTGTGTGTGTGGACGCACGCGTTTAACTAGACGTGTGTGTGTGTGTGGACGCACGCGTTTAACTAGACGTGTGTGTGTGTGTGGACGCACGCGTTTAACTAGACGTGTGTGTGTGTGGACGCACGCGTTTAACTAGACGTGTGTGTGTGTGGACGCACGCGTTTAACTAGACGTGTGTGTGTGTGTGTGTGTGTGTGTGGACGCACGCGTTTAACTAGACGTGTGTGTGTGTGTGTGTGTGTGGACGCACGCGTTTAACTAGACGTGTGTGTGTGTGTGTGTGTGTGTGGACGCACGCACGCGTTTAACTAGACGTGTGTGTGTGTGTGTGTGTGGACGCACGCGTTTAACTAGACGTGTGTGTGTGTGGACGCACGCGTTTAACTAGACGTGTGTGTGTGTGTGTGTGGACGCACGCGTTTAACTAGACGTGTGTGTGTGTGTGTGGACGCACGCGTTTAACTAGACGTGTGTGTGTGTGTGTGGACGCACGCGTTTAACTAGACGTGTGTGTGTGTGTGTGTGGACGCACGCGTTTAACTAGACTGTGTGTGTGTGTGGACGCACGCGTTTAACTAGACGTGTGTGTGTGTGTGTGGACGCACGCGTTTAACTAGACGTGTGTGTGTGTGTGTGTGTGGACGCACGCGTTTAACTAGACGTGTGTGTGTGTGTGTGTGGACGCACGCGTTTAACTAGACTGTGTGTGTGTGTGGACGCACGCGTTTAACTAGACGTGTGTGTGTGTGTGTGTGTGTGTGTGGACGCACGCGTTTAACTAGACGTGTGTGTGTGTGTGGACGCACGCGTTTAACTAGACGTGTGTGTGTGTGTGTGTGTGTGTGTGGACGCACGCGTTTAACTAGACGTGTGTGTGTGTGTGTGTGTGTGTGGACGCACGCGTTTAACTAGACGTGTGTATGTGTGTGTGTGGACGCACGCGTTTAACTAGACGTGTGTGTGTGTGTGTGTGTGTGTGGACGCACGCGTTTAACTAGACGTGTGTGTGGACGCACGCGTTTAACTAGACGTGTGTGTGTGTGTGGACGCACGCGTTTAACTAGACGTGTGTGTGTGTGTGTGTGTGTGTGTGTGTGTGTGTGGACGCACACACACAAACTAGACGTGTGTGTGTGTGTGTGGACGCACGCGTTTAACTAGACGTTTGTGTGTGTGTGTGGACGCACACACACAAACTAGACGTGTGTGTGGACGCACGCGTTTAACTAGACGTGTGTGTGTGTGTGTGTGTGTGTGTGGACGCACGCGTTTAACTAGACGTGTGTGTGTGTGTGTGTGGACGCACGCGTTTAACTAGACGTGTGTGTGTGGACGCACGCGTTTAACTAGACGTGTGTGTGTGTGTGTGTGTGTGGACGCACGCATTTAACTAGACGTGTGTGTGTTTGTGTGGACGCACGCATTTAACTAGACGTGTGTGTGTGTGTGTGTGGACGCACGCATTTAACTAGACGTGTGTGTGTGTGGACGCACGCGTTTAACTAGACGCGTGTGTGTGTGTGTGTGTGTGGACGCACGCGTTTAACTAGACGTGTGTGTGTGTGTGTGGACGCACGCGTTTAACTAGACGTGTGTGTGTGTGTGTGGACGCACGCGTTTAACTAGACGTGTGTGTGTGTGTGGACGCACGCGTTTAACTAGACGTGTGTGTGTGTGTGGACGCACGCGTTTAACTAGACGTTTGTGTGTGTGTGTGTGTGGACGCACGCATTTAACTAGACGTGTGTGTGTGTGGACGCACGCATTTAACTAGACGTGTGTGTGTGTGTGTGTGGACGCACGCGTTTAACTAGACGCGTGTGTGTGTGGACGCACGCGTTTAACTAGACGTGTGTGTGTGTGTGGACGCACGCGTTTAACTAGACGTGTGTGTGGATGCACGCGTTTAACTAGACGTGTGTGTGGACGCACGCGTTTAACTAGACGTGTGTGTGTGTGTGTGGACGCACGCGTTTAACTAGACGTGTGTGTGTGTGTGTGGACGCACGCGTTTAACTAGACGTGTGTGTGTGTGTGTGTGGACGCACGCGTTTAACTAGACTGTGTGTGTGTGTGGACGCACGCGTTTAACTAGACGTGTGTGTGTGTGTGTG
Organism: Oncorhynchus kisutch; assembly: GCF_002021735.2. NCBI lineage: Eukaryota > Metazoa > Chordata > Actinopteri > Salmoniformes > Salmonidae > Oncorhynchus > Oncorhynchus kisutch. The sequence goes on along the minus strand of NC_034195.2, from coordinate 41,869,151 downwards.
GACGCACGCGTTTAACTAGACGTGTGTGTGTGTGTGTGTGGACGCACGCGTTTAACTAGACTGTGTGTGTGTGTGGACGCACGCGTTTAACTAGACGTGTGTGTGTGTGTGTGTGTGTGTGTGTGGACGCACGCGTTTAACTAGACGTGTGTGTGTGTGTGGACGCACGCGTTTAACTAGACGTGTGTGTGTGTGTGTGTGTGTGTGTGTGGACGCACGCGTTTAACTAGACGTGTGTGTGTGTGTGTGTGTGTGTGTGTGGACGCACGCGTTTAACTAGACGTGTGTATGTGTGTGTGTGGACGCACGCGTTTAACTAGACGTGTGTGTGTGTGTGTGTGTGTGTGGACGCACGCGTTTAACTAGACGTGTGTGTGGACGCACGCGTTTAACTAGACGTGTGTGTGTGTGTGGACGCACGCGTTTAACTAGACGTGTGTATGTGTGTGTGTGTGTGTGTGTGTGTGTGTGTGGACGCACACACACAAACTAGACGTGTGTGTGTGTGTGTGGACGCACGCGTTTAACTAGACGTTTGTGTGTGTGTGTGGACGCACACACACAAACTAGACGTGTGTGTGGACGCACGCGTTTAACTAGACGTGTGTGTGTGTGTGTGTGTGTGTGTGGACGCACGCGTTTAACTAGACGTGTGTGTGTGTGTGTGTGGACGCACGCGTTTAACTAGACGTGTGTGTGTGGACGCACGCGTTTAACTAGACGTGTGTGTGTGTGTGTGTGTGTGTGGACGCACGCATTTAACTAGACGTGTGTGTGTTTGTGTGGACGCACGCATTTAACTAGACGTGTGTGTGTGTGTGTGTGTGGACGCACGCATTTAACTAGACGTGTGTGTGTGTGGACGCACGCGTTTAACTAGACGCGTGTGTGTGTGTGTGTGTGGACGCACGCGTTTAACTAGACGTGTGTGTGTGTGTGTGGACGCACGCGTTTAACTAGACGTGTGTGTGTGTGTGTGGACGCACGCGTTTAACTAGACGTGTGTGTGTGTGTGGACGCACGCGTTTAACTAGACGTGTGTGTGTGTGTGGACGCACGCGTTTAACTAGACGTTTGTGTGTGTGTGTGTGTGGACGCACGCATTTAACTAGACGTGTGTGTGTGTGGACGCACGCATTTAACTAGACGTGTGTGTGTGTGTGTGTGGACGCACGCGTTTAACTAGACGCGTGTGTGTGTGGACGCACGCGTTTAACTAGACGTGTGTGTGTGTGTGGACGCACGCGTTTAACTAGACGTGTGTGTGGATGCACGCGTTTAACTAGACGTGTGTGTGGATGCACGCGTTTAACTAGACGTGTGTGTGGACGCACGCGTTTAACTAGACGTGTGTGTGTGTGGACGCACGCGTTTAACTAGACGTGTGTGTGTGTGTGGACGCACGCGTTTAACTAGACGTGTGTGTGTGTGGACGCACGCGTTTAACTAGACGTGTGTGTGTGTGGACGCACGCGTTTAACTAGACGTGTGTGTGTGTGTGGACGCACGCGTTTAACTAGACGTGTGTGTGTGTGTGGACGCACGCGTTTAACTAGACGTGTGGTAGATGTGTCACCCCTGTAATTGCTTGCTCCCTGTGGTGAGACCTGTTCCTTTTGATGTTTCAGCAGCTGGTTAAAATAAACTGCCTTTTACTTTAGTGTTTCCAATCTTGCTTATGTGTTCAGAAATGTTGAACAAAAGTCTAGGGCAACAGTAAAGTATTTGGGGCCTGTGGTCACCTCCTCAGTCTGATCTCCACAGAATCAAGAGAGATTAGCTACAGTAGGTTGGGCCCTGATGTTCTGCTGACCATATGACCTGACCAGGATAATCTTAAACCCCAGTTATAGTCTACAACCATCTCTACGGCTACAACTAGGGCCTGGTAAAGGTAGAGCTCTGATCCTTTCGGATCAATAACACTGATTTCCCATCAACCCTCTCTTTTTCTTGTCCTGCAGGATCACGTTGAAACAGAGAAGCTGCTGGGCAGAGACAACGTGAACCAGGAGGCTCTTCTCTCCTACGCCCGTGAGGCGGCCGACTTTGGCACCAACTACCAGTTGCCCTCTCTAGACTACGCCATCAACCACTGCAGCCAGCCCGACGTGGCCATGTTCGACTTCACCTGCATGTGCGCCTCGGAGAACGCAGCTCTGGTCAGGGAGAAGTACGGACACCAGCTACTTGTGTCCCTGGTGGGAGACAGTCTACTGGAGGTGAAGGGGGGGGGGGGGGGGGGGGGCCTGACTTCATACTAGATGTTGTACTCTTATGGGTAAAATGTATACACACAACTAGGTTGCATTAATTTGGATGCACTGTAGAAAAATGTAGCAGAAAACAAAGACCCATTTCTTATTGGACAACATCAGGTTTTTCCTCTGTTTCAATCTGTTTTTCATCAGTTTGGTGCCTAATAAATATGACGCAGGTATAGATCACTGTTCATTTAATTTCTCGCTCTAGTGCCAGTCGATATTTAAAGCTTTGCCTAAATGCCCCAAGTCACAAGAGCCAACAGTAGATGTGTTGTATGTGCAATTAAATCCTGTTTCAACTTGTTTGAAGAAACAAATGTGGGAATGGTTTTCTGGGGATCGTTTTCCTTTGAGAAGGTTCCAGTAGATCAGATGAGCTTTTCTCCACACATTGCCAATTGGCAGATTCTGAACATTTCTAGTTTGCTTATTGTCGCTCAACTACTGGTGTGTCTCCTGAATGCATTGATCCTGTACATGTTCTCTTTCTCTAGCCCTTCTGGCCCATGGGGACTGGCTGTGCTCGAGGCTTCCTGGCTGCCTTTGACACGGTGTGGATGGTGAGGGGCTGGGTGCAGGGCAAGACCCCCCTGGAGATCCTGGCAGAAAGGTACTACAGTAGGCTGAGGGATGTGACTGAAGTAATATGGAAGTCCACACACAGACCTAATGGGATGAGCTTCAACTGCTTCATCCATAATGATGAGAAACTGGTTTCAGGAACTGAAAAGATTGAAATTAGGATTAGATCCATATTACAGGTTAGTGAATGTTTGGTTGTCCTATTAGTGGACCTTAAGGGGATTGTTTTACTTGTATTATTAAACAGAATGGTGGTGTTTACTGTTCCCCAGTGTAACAGGTCATCTGTTTGGCTTTTAACAGAAAATGAATGATCATCTTCTGTTACGTTTGTAGGGAGAGTCTCTACAGGCTATTACCCCAAACAACGACAGAGAACATCTCAAAGAACTTTGAACAGTACACCATTGACCCGGTAACACGGTACCCAAACCTCAACTCCAGCTGTGTCAAGCCACATCAGGTCTGTCTGAGATGGAGAGTACCTCACACTTTAAACAGCTTGTTTTATTTACAACAGTTGACATTAACATGCTTGACATGTATTGACATTTTCATGTTAAAGAAACTCATCACGCGAGCTCTTTCTCTCTCAGGTGTGTCACCTGTTCATAGACGGGCAGCAGAACTCCGATCCTCTGGAATGCTGTGGACCTACACATAGATCTGTCAGTCTCTCCAGACGGGGTGAGTCTTCACGAAAACAGACTGACCACAGTCTGAGACCTGTAATTTCTCAGGCCTGTCATCTCTGACTAACCCATGTCTGATGCATCATCCTCTAATCATATCACAGGCTCAGACACAGCCAGGATATAGAAATACAATTACGTCTGCAGTTCCACCCATCGTGGATCATTGACTTGAATGGGAACGTCCATTCTACAGGTAGCCTAGTGGTTAAGAGCGTTGGGCTAGTAACCGAAAGGTCGCTGTTCAGTCTGCTAGGGGATTCGAACCAATCTGTTGATGTTTCCTTGAGCAAGGCACTAAATGCTAATTGCTCTGGATAGGAGTGTCTGCTAAATGACTCAAATGTAATTGTATTTACATGGCGCAGGAGCTGACCGTGAGGATCGGTCATTAGGACTTAATGGTTCCTCGTGACGGTCTATTGGTACTCTATCTCGCTGTCCAATAAACTTGTCTCAGCTGACAGTTAAGCCATTGTTTATTTCATCACAGTTACAGGCTGGTACATTAAACAGGGTCAAACATGCCCAACAAAAGTGTGTGCTGGCCTACATTCCCCTTCCCTCATACTCCCTTAACTTTGAGGTGTTATTACACCACTGTGATGTCTATGAACTGTAGCCTGGTGTGTTTATCTTCTCTGTGGGTTTTGTTATTTGGTGAGGATGTATTGTGATTGGTTGACCCCTCTTCTTCCAGAGTCGGACATCCGGCCAAGCCGCCTCCTCACCTGGTGTCAGAAGCAGACTCTGGGTTATAGAGGCGTGGACGTCACCAACCTCACCTCCTCCTGGAAGAGTGGCCTGGCGCTCTGTGCTCTTATACACCAATTCCGACCGGGCCTCATGTGAGAGAAGACACATGTATATACACTGCTCCAAAAAATAAAGGGAACCCTAAAATAACACATCCTAGATCTGAATGAATGAAATATACTTTTAAAACCTTTTTTATTTACATAGTTGAATGTGCTGACAACAAAATCACACAAAAATGATCAATGGAAATCAAATTTATCAACTCATGGAGGTCTGGATTTGGAGTCACACTCAAAATTAAAGTGGAATACCAAACTACAGGCTGATCCAACTTTGATGTAATGTCCTTAAAATGAGGCTCAGTAGTGTGTGCATGTGTGGCCTCCACGTGCCTGTATGACCTCCCTACAACGCCTGGGCATGTTCCTGATGAGGTGGCGGATAGTCTCCTGAAGGATCTCCTCCCAGACCTGGACTAAAGCATCCGCCAACTCCTGGACAGTCTGGTGCAACGTGGCGTTGGTGGATGGAGCGAGACATTATGTCCCAGATGTGCTCAATTGGTGTTCTCTGGCAAATGCCAAACGTCCTGCACGGTGTTGGGCTGTAAGCACAACCCCCACCTGTGGACGGCGGGCCCTCATACCACCCTCATGGAGTCTGTTTCTGACCGTTTGAGCAGACACATGCACATTTGTGGCCTGCTGGAGGTAATTTTTCAGGGCTCTGGCAGTGCTCCTCCTGCTCCTCCTTGCACAATGGCGGAGGTAGTGGTCCAGCTGCTGGGTTGTTGCCTTCCTACAGCCTCCCACGTCTCCTGATGTACTGGCCTGTCTCCTGGTAGTGCCTCCATGCTCTGGACACTACACTGACAGACACAGCAAACCTTCTTGCCACAGCTCGCATTGATGTGCCATCCTAGATGAGCTGCACTACCTGAGCCACTTGTGTGGGTTGTAGACTCCGTCTCATGCTACCACTAGAGTGAAAGCACCGCCAGCATTCAAAAGTGACCAAAACATCAGCCAGGAAGCATAGGAACTGAGAAGTGGTCTGTGGTCACCACCTGCAGAACCACTCCTTTATTGGGGGTGTCTTGGTAATTGCCTATAATTCCACCTGTTGTCTCTTCCATTTGCACAACAGCATGTGAAATTTATTGTCAATCAGTGTTGCTTCCTAAGTGGACAGTTCGATTTCACAGAAGTGTGATTGACTTGGAGTTACATTGTTTAAGTGTTCCCTTTTAATTTTTTTGAGCAGTGTACATTGTGTAGACACACACACACACACAGTCGTGGTCTTATCGCCATCAAGATTATCATCTTGTCTGTGACCATGCACTTACTTTGGTTCTGTCACATGTTATGCTGTTGAAAATGTCAACAGTGACATTGATTATACTGTTGACAAAACTTCTGTTAAACTAAATGTGTGGGACTCAAGTTACAAACTGTCCTATATGTCCTGAACTTTGTAGGAAACAGCTAGATTTGTCTATGTAGAGAAATGGCCTAAACCACACAATTGAAAGAGCATTTGGTTATCATATTGCACTCCAAATGTTTATAAAGCATTCGAACTTACAGTATTAGATACTGACGGCACTTATGAGGAGCTCCATGCCTTGAAATGGTTTACCTAAATGACAAATGGGGTCTAACCCTTACGCTGTGTCAAATGGGTCTTATCCATTACGCTGTGTCAAATGGGTCTTATCCATTACGCTGTGTCAAATGGGTCTCATCCCTTACGCTGTGTCAAATGGGTCTCATCCCTTACGCTGTGACATGGGTCTCATCCCTTACGCTGTGACAAATGGGTCTCATCCCTTACGCTGTGTCAAATGGGTCTCATCCCTTACGCTGTGTCAAATGGGTCTCATCCCTTACGCTGTGTCAAATGGGTCTCATCCCTTACGCTGTGTCAAATGGGTCTCATCCCTTACGCTGTGTCAAATGGGTCTCATCCCTTACGCTGTGTCAAATGGGTCTCATCCCTTACGCTGTGACAAATGGGTCTCATCCCTTACGATGTGTCAAATGGGTCTCATCCCTTACGCTGTGTCAAATGGGTCTCATCCCTTACGCTGTGACAAATGGGTCTCATCCCTTACGCTGTGACAAATGGGTCTCATCCCTTACGCTGTGTCAAATGGGTCTCATCCCTTACGCTGTGTCAAATGGGTCTCATCCCTTACGCTGTGACAAATGGGTCTCATCCCTTACGCTGTGACAAATGGGTCTCATCCCTTACGCTGTGTCAAATGGGTCTCATCCCTTACGCTGTGTCAAATGGGTCTCATCCCTTACGCTGTGACAAATGGGTCTCATCCCTTACGCTGTGTCAAATGGGTCTCATCCCTTACGCTGTGTCGATGCAGTCAGAGGGCTGGGGGTACAGTCGTGAGGACCTCATCCCTCTGGCTCTAGCTCCCAATTGGGTAATCCCACCCACCTTCTTTTCTGTGTCACCGGTGTATGTGATTGGACAGTTTGTTCTGAATTAAACCCTTTTATTGAAAGGAAACATGTTCATAACATTACTAGGGCTGTTGCGAAGGGCCTTAGATCTCACCTTTTCAGTTCCCCTTTCATCGCTCTGTTGTGGAAAACAGAACGATTATAAAATGCATCATTAAACCAACATTCTCACTTCATTGGGGAAACAACTTTATTGAGATCTTTAAGGATGTAAACCTGATGCCTCATCTCTTTCACTCTCTCCATCCTAGTGACTTTGACTCCCTGAATGAGGAGGACTCAGCCAAGAACAACCAGCTGGCCTTTGACATAGCAGAGCGTGAATTTGGTATCCAGCCTGTGACCACAGGGAAGGAGATGGCTCTGGACCAGGACCCAGACAAGCTGATGATGGTGCTGTACATCTCTAAGGTTTACGAGATGTTCCGCAACTCACCTGCATCCATCACTGGTAGGCTGGTGTTCTGAGTTTTTCTCTCACGCCTCATCTGATGCCACAGTACAACACACTTCCAGAAGTAGCTACTGCACACACGGCCCCTGCTCAGGAGTCTACTTCCTGAAGCGTCAGAAATGTAAACTCCATGCACAACAGTTACATAACAGTACCTGATATTCCCATGTGTTACCTACCATACTACATATGGAAAATGATGTCGCTATAATGCCTACTATGCTCCATAAATTACTCCATAACTCTGGAGTTTTACTACTTCTAAGGGATGCTATATTTCAGTTACATACAGTATTCTGAAGGTTAGATTGAGGTAAGCTTCAATGCATAATGAGGATGGTGTGACAGAACGGTTATGACTTTGCGTCTGTCATGGTAGGATAGGATTGATTGCATGTTACACATACAGTTGAAGTTGGAAGTTTACATACACCTTAGCCAAATACATTTAAACTCAGTTTTTCACAATTCCTGACATTTAATCCTAGTAAAAATTCCCTGTCTTAGGTCAGTTAGGATCACCACTTCATTTTAAGAATTTGAAATGTCAGAATAATAGTAGAGAATGATTTCAGCTTTTATTTCTTTCGTCACATTCCCAGTGGTTCAGAAGTTTACATACACTCAATTAGCATTTGGTAGCATTGCCTTTAAATTGTTTAACTTGGGTCAAACATTTTGGGTAGCCTTCCACAAGCTTCCCACAATAAGTTGGGTGAATTTTGGCCTGTTCCTCCTGACAGAGCTGGTGTAACGGAGTCAGGTTTGTAGGCCTCCTTGCTCGCACACGCTTTTCCAGTTCTGCCCACAAAATGTCTATAGGATTGAGGTCAGGGCTTTGTGATGGCCGCTCCAATACCTTGACTTTGTTGTCCTTAAGCCATTTTGCCACAGCGTTGGAAGTATGCTTGGGGTCATTGTCCATTTGGAAGACCCATTTGCGACCAAGCTTTAACTGCCTGACTGATGTCTTGATGTTGCTTCAATATATCCACTTAATTTTCCCGCCTCATGATGCCATCTATTTTGTGAAGTGCACCAGTCCCTCCTGCACCAAAGCACTCCCACAACATGATGCTGCCACCCCCATGCTTCACGGTTGGGATGGTGTTCTTCGGCTTGCAAGCCTCCCCATTTTTCCTCCAAACATAACAATGGTCATTATGGCCAAACAGAACTATTTTTGTTTCATCAGACCAGAGGACATTTCTCCAAAAAGTACAATCGATTGACGCCATGTGCAGTTGCAAACCGTAGTCTGTCTTCTTATGGCGGTTTTGGAGCAGTGGCTTCTTCCTTGCTGAGCAGCCTTTCGGGTTATGTCGATATAGGACTCGTTTTTACTGTGGATAAAGATACTTTTGTACCTGTTTCCTCCAGCATCTTGACAAGGTCCTTTGCTGTTCTGGGATTGATTTGCACTTTCTGCACCAAGGTACGTTCATCTCTAGGAGACAGAACGCGGCTCCTTCCTGTTTATACTTGTGTACTATTGTTTGTACAGATAAATGTGGTACATTCAGGCGTTTGGAAATTGCTCCCAAGGATGAACCAGACTTGTGGAGGTTCACAATTTACTTTGAGGACTTGGCTGATTTCATTTGATTTTCCCATGATGTCAAGCAAAGATGGACTGAGTTTGAAGGTAGGCCTTGAAATACTTCCACAGGTACACCTTGAAATACTTCCACAGGTACACCTCCAATTGACTCAAATTATGTCAATTCGTTTATCAGCAGCTTCTAAACCTTTATTTTAAAGGCACAGTCAATGTAGTGTATGTTAACTTCTGACCCACTGGAATTGTGATTAAGTTAAATAATCTGTCTGTAAACAATTGTTGGAAAAATTACTTGTCATGCACAAAGTAGGTGGCCTTAGCGACTTTCCAAAACTATAGTTTGTTAACAAGAAAAGTGTGGAGTGGTTAAAAAAAACAAGGTTTAATGACTCCAACCTCAGTGTATGAAAACTTAGGATTTCAACTGCACATGTAGGCCCCAGTTCAGGTCACCTCACGCTCATGGTAATAATAATGCCTCTGAGATATATGGCTGCCTTTATAGAATACAGAAGGCGTTATGGCACGTCATTCAACAAAAATACTAATGATTTAGCCAGATAATTGGTTAATGGGGGGAACTAATTGGTAATGCCCTCACAATAGTCTGACACTTGATTAATCATCTTGAACCAGTTTCCAACTGGGGGATACTGTAGTCTTGTTTGTGCTTTTATTTTCACATTTCTCTATCTGGTTACCCTCTTGATTTGGCTTGACCTGGTTTGGATGGTTTATTACGGTTTGTGTATTAAAGTATATCACGTATCAAAATGCTCATTACAACACGCTGCTATGATTTGTTACAGGTACAAGAGAAACGGATGAAAACAATGAGGACTATTCGTCCAAGTCTGCAAACTCAGTTTACAACTTAATGAACCAAACACAGCCAAGAAAGAGGATCCCAAAGGTAACATGAGCTCGCTTTCTCTCTCTATCCCTCTCTATCCCTCTCTCGCTCGCTCGCTCTTTATTATGGATAACCCTCAGACTCCATAACCTTTGATTGTGAAGTGAATGAGGGTGAAATAAGCCTGTGTATTTTGTACTGCCTTTTCCTCACAGGATGACAAGAGGCTGGAGGAAGATGACCCAATGAGCAAAAGACGAAGAAAGGGCAACTACTTAGAGGAGGTGTGTTTAGTAGCAACAAGTATATCTCTATCACGAGTATGGCTTTAGATGGCACAATTTTAGTGTTGTTAAAGGGACTGCTCATTCATTTGGCCCTTTTATCTCCATGGCTGGTTATGTCTCCAGTTGTCCTGCCAGAGTGCCCCCCCTGCAGGTGAGGGCGGAGAGCAGAGTAAGGTGCGCTCCATGGCCACCCAGCTGCTGGCCAAGATTGAGGAGAATGCGGTGCCTGGCGGTGCCCTGCGCAATAAGGTGAGCAACTGTACTCTGACCAGAAGGGTCAACGGTATCGTCCCTATACGCTGTGCTGCGTAGAGACAGCGACAATTATCCCAGTAATGCAGGTAACGTGTATGGTTGCATACTGACTATACTCAATGTGCTTAGTGCTTATGGTTACTGTAAGACTCTTCAGTTCTAGACACTCTATGTTGGCCCAACATACTACCATTAAGACTGAATGTTCATGTTAGCCATCAGAAGAAACGTAAGGACATCTGGTTTTAGAATCTTTACCACTGTACGAGTGCTTGCCTGCAGTCTTTTCAAATGTTTCTGAAATTAGATTTTTATTTAGGAGGAGGTTGTGCATTTTAAAACATGATACAGAAGAGAATACAGTATGATTTGCCTGTGAAATCCCTGGAAAGGACTGAGTGGCTGTTAGCAGGGCATCTGTTCAAATATTCTAACTAAATGGCTTGAAACATCTGATTATGGCGTTGAATGCCATGGAACACATGCAGTGTAATGGATGACTGCAGTGTAATGGATGACTGTAGTCTGTGGTTTTGAATGGTAGAACAGAAACCAATCATTCTGTACTGCTTTCTCTGATTTGTCCTATTCCTTCTGCTCTGTCCTGCTCCTCTTTCCCTTCCTGCATTCTCTGTCAGTCTGATTGTGACTCTGATTCAAGCCTTCCTTCATCTCCTTCTCTGGATATGATGGAAAGCCCCCTCCCCCTCCTGCGCCCCAAGTGGCAGGTACAGTCAAATCACCCAAGCTGACCCAGGAATGGTCAGCTACTGCGTTTTAAACCCAATAATGTCATTTAAAAATCCCCAACCCCCTAACCTATAGCCTACGATAACAAAAGAATCCATGGTTAAAAATCACCATAGTCTAGGACAAGAGTCTTTGAAAATACACCCTTTTTACACCACTCACTGTAGACATTGATGACCATGGAGGTTCGCCCTCTACTGGCTAGAGGTCAATTCTTCTTTACACATTGCCTTGTGTGTCCGTCTGCTTTCAGCCTTCGATCTATATGCGACTCTTAGAAAAGCCTGCAGCAGTGGCACAACCCACTCCCCATCACATTCCAACATGGTCCTGGAGTCCTTCACAGGCGGATCAAACAGGCCTCTCCGCGCACAGAGTTTGTGCAGCAGAGAGTGTGGATTCCACGCACCGAAACCCCAGACGATGTAGATTACCCAGAAGACCCCTCTCCTGACCCCACAGGGATGAGACGGCACCTAGAGAAGCTGGGGGACAAGATGAACCAGGTGACCATGAGCCCATGGTCTATCTGTCTGGACACAGCATGTCAGCTCCATTCACAGCCATACACTCACAGTAAAACAATGCTTGTGTGGGTAATGGATTGAAGCCCATTCAACATGGTAAATCCAATTCTGCCTTAGCCACAAAAGACAAGCAGACTGCGCAACACGCCAACAAAAACATCAATGTTCAAAAGATACAAAATTGCTAAATGGTATTTTATACCCCACATCATCAACTTAACTGTGGATTATAATTGCTGTTCAGTATTTATTGTTTTTACTTATCCATTTCCTGCAGTTTGATTTTCACACTAGTTTTTACTAGAGAGTTTAACAGAAAGAGTATAAAGGAGAGGGCTGTGCTCCATGTTCCCTGGGTCCCAGACTCCTCAAGTGAAAGAGTATAAAAGAACACAGGAGCACAGCCCTCTCCTTTATACTCTTTCACTTGAGGAGTCTGGGACCCAGGGAACATAGAACACAGGAGCACAGCCCTCTCCATGTTCCCTGGGTCCCAGACTCCTCAAGTGAAAGAGTATAAAGGAGATGGCTGTGCTCCATGTTCCCTGGGTCCCAGATTCCTCAAGTGAAAGAGTATAAAGGAGAGGGCTGTGCTCCTGTGTTCTATGTTCCCTGGGTCCCAAACTCCTCAAGTGAGAGTATAAAGGAGAGGGCTGTGCTCCATGTTCCCTGGGTCCCAGACTCCTCAAGTGAAAGAGTATAAAAGAACACAGGAGCACAGCCCTCTCCTTTATACTCTTTCACTTGAGGAGTCTGGGACCCAGGGAACATAGAACACAGGAGCACAGCCCTCTCCATGTTCCCTGGGTCCCAGACTCCTCAAGTGAAAGAGTATAAAGGAGATGGCTGTGCTCCATGTTCCCTGGGTCCCAGATTCCTCAAGTGAAAGAGTATAAAGGAGAGGGCTGTGCTCCTGTGTTCTATGTTCCCTGGGTCCCAAACTCCTCAAGTGAAAGAGAATAAGGTGAAAGTGTTGTGCCGCCCCTCGCCTGCCTGTTTGTCTAACCTCGTCTAAGGAAATGAGGCACTAATGTTTGTGTCCTTGGACACGAGTTCTGTTTGACTGCCTCACTCTGTTTGGAAAAATAAAATGTCACCAGTCAAACCTACTCACATTTACTGAGAGTAGCAACAGCTTGATAATCCCTTTTAAGTCCATTTAGTGGCAGAGATTGTTTTCTTGCACAATGTTTTGTTTCCATGGTGTTGTTTCCATGGTGTTGTTTCCATGGTGTTGTTTCCATGGTGTTGCAGTTCTGAGAATTTCAGGTCAGGTGATCTCCCTCTGCATGATGATCGTGGTCTGTGAAGATACTAATGAGTGAATGTTCATATCTTCACTAGAAAAGAGACAGGTTGAGCTGTTGATATTTTCTCTGACTTCTATTAAGTATCAAGGTGGGATGTGAAGGGTTAGATGTCTTGGAGATTTCTCAAATCTACCTCTGCTCAGGAGCCCTCTGTCTCTAAAAGCACTTCAATCCACCCTGTCCCTGAACCCTCTGCTCAAGAGCCCTCTGTCTCTAAAAGCACTTCAATCCACCCTGTCCCCGAACCCTCTGCTCTTTCCTACTTCTCTTCTCCCAACATCTCCTGTGCACTATGACAAGGTAACGATGGCTACCGCTAGCAGCTCCTTGTTGTGCCCATGCAAAACTTAAAATATCAGCTCACTAGGACCGTGTTTGTTGGTTTTAGTGCAATGGAAGTGCTGCATCAGAGTTATTTTTCTAATTTAAGTAAGCAAGTCCGTTAAGAACAATTCTTATTTACAATGACGGCCTACCGGGGAACAGTGGGTTAACTGCCTTGTTCAGGGGCAGAACCACAGATTTTTTCGGTTACTGGCCCAAGGCTCTAACCACTAGGCTACCTGCCACCCCAGAATGAAGCTTATGAAGCTGACCTGTTTAAAAGTCCACCGAGGCGGTATCAGTAAACTTCTTCTCTCTGCAGTTGAAATGTAAGAATAGAAGAGACTATGGTCAGCTCACACTGACCATGTTTTATTTTGCTTTTAGTGCAATGGGAATGCTGAGACTAGAATAATTTGACCTGAGGGTTATCAAGCTGAACCCTTAGACTGCCCAACGGGTATTAGTAAAAATGTGAAATGTAAGAATAGACAAAAGATTCTTTGAGTGTGAAGTCAATTAAATCAACTCACTCTTTTCTGTGTTATTGGTTTTAGTGCAATGAGAGTGCTGCACCAAGTAGAATGATTCAAAAAAACTATTGTTCGATCTGAATGCTGTCCAGCTGAGCCCTCTCAGCCTGCCAAACAGGTAGCAGTAACAATTTCACTGTCTGCATGATTTCTGCTTCTCTGTTGTCTGATTGGAATGTCTGAGTAGAATTCTGAGTAGAATTCTATTCTACTATTCTACTCTATTTTCCTTGATCTATCCTTTCTTTCCCATCTCTCTTCCTCCTTTTGTCTGTCTCTATGCTGCTCCCTCCCTCGACCTCTGACTGGGCTCTGTTAGCGGACAGTTGGGAAGGTATCGTCTCGCATAGGTGCTAGGGCTGAAACTCTAGCCATCCTCTGAAACTGACCACAGGCCTAATGCATCGCTAGTAAGCACAGTGTGACTAACGATTGTGTTTGTGCCAACACAGCCCAGTGGGAAAAAACATCACAAGACACACACAAACAAAAGAAGGCTCTATATCTATTACCAGCCCAAGGCCTCTAATACCAACTTCAGGAGTGTTGGTAGCCATCTACACAACAACAAAGTCATGCCTACTGCTTCTGGATACTACATCTGTTACTAGTAGAAAATAGGGACTGTGTACTGTCAAGCATTCTGACCTGAATCTTGTGGTGAATTCTCCAGTCATGAGCCATGGTGTTTTGTGTAAAGGCCTCCAGGGGCCACTGCGATGGGAACTCCATGCACTCATGTGGGTGCTGTTCACACAGGGTTTTGCCCCACTTCAGGTCTTCAAGTCTAGAGCGGTAAACAGCATTTTGCCACATTATGCAGGAAAAGCTAAATGCAAGCAAGTGCAGAGCCTTGCCAAGCTACTGTATTTGACTAGTTTTCTGCTATGGTCCAGAGAATTGTTGATTTCATCATCATGATCATCTCTCACTGCTGGGAAAATTCCCTACTAATATTACACCTCAGGAATTAAGTTCCCATTTCATGAAATATTATTCAGTTTTTGCCTTCAAAATACCAGGGACCAATGAAAGGTATGACTTATTCCTCATGGCCTTATTACTAATTTGGTTAGGTTATATTGTACTTGGTGTTACTCTTCAGTCTGGATGGTTCTCTGAGGGCTCCCGAGTGGCGCAGCGGTCTAAGGCACTGCATCTCAGTGCTAGAGGTGTCACTACAGACCCTGGTTAGATTCCATGTTGAATCACAACCTGCCGTGATTGGGAGTCCCATAGGGCGGAGCACAATTTGCCCAGCGTCATCCAGGTAGGGTTTGGCCGGGGTGGGCCGTCACTCTAGATAAGACTTTGTTCTTAATGGACTTGCTTAGTTTAATAAAGGTTAAATAAATAACTAAAATGATGAAATCCTCACTTGTCCTATCTCACTGCCTGCCTTAACATGTAACCCTAATGTGGTTGTTAACTTAATAGGTGGTCATACCACCACCTAATACTGTACACTGCTAGAAGAAATGGTGCTATATAGAACCAAAAAGGTTTCGATGGCTCACTTTTTTTATGGCTCTCAACCGCAAAGCTCCCTAATTTTTAGCA
Organism: Oncorhynchus kisutch; assembly: GCF_002021735.2. Lineage (NCBI taxonomy): Eukaryota > Metazoa > Chordata > Actinopteri > Salmoniformes > Salmonidae > Oncorhynchus > Oncorhynchus kisutch. The sequence continues at coordinate 41,853,957 of NC_034195.2, read as the reverse complement.
GTAGACGACTACGCTAACAGCTTGCCTATTCTGTTCTCTCCATATCCTTAACCTGCTGCTGTTGCCTGTGCTGTCTCCTCACAGTGTGTTGGAAGGAAGGAGTTTCCTCAGAACCTGGGAGGCAGTGACATGTGTCACTTCTGCTCCAAGCGTGTGTACGTGATGGAGCGTCTCAGCGCTGAGGGCTACTTCTTCCACAGGGAGTGTTTCCGCTGTGACGTCTGCAGCTCCACACTACGCTTGGGCGGACATGCCTACAACTCCAAACAGGGTATGATCCTGACACACCCATATACCAACCTCTTTTTCCACCCGGGGGCAGAAGCCGTTTGTCAATTTATTTGATATTTAGTGACAACAGGCATGTGTTTTAGTATGTGATTTGATGTTTGTTTTACAGGCAAGTTTTATTGCAAGCTTCACTATTCTCAGCGCAAACCCAGGCTTCAAAGTTCAAGCAAGTTCCAGAGGAGAACGGTAAAACAGCTTTCAGTAACAGCCAAACAGTCATTTTTACTTGGGAATTATGTTATTTGTGATATTTTTTACATTTTATTTATGTGTTTAGTCACCACTTAGTCTGCTATTTAAATGTTATGTTGTGCCTATCACACACAGAAGGAGCAGGGACATCTGACCTCTTCGCCGGACGGTAGTAACCCCAACTCAACCACGGGCAGCCTGCAGAGCCAGCCGCCAGGTACCCTGTGTTCCTTCCTTAGGAGAAGCCTGCGCTGGCCGCTGCACGCTGGCCAATCAGTGTGTGGAACGCCCCACCGGCTGGCCTGCTGGGTGCATGGGGCAGTCAGTCAGGCGGGGCGCCATCTCAGGGATCGCTCAGAGGACTACGGCTTCCTGTACGAGCTGCTGAGTTTGGGCCTGCCCCTACTGAGCATGCTGCACGAGCTCCTGGGCCAGATTTACATGGAGCCTGAGCCTCAGCCCCAAAGCCCACTGCCCTGGGCCCAGTAGCGTCTAGGACTCAGGGCCAACTAGAGATGCAGTGCCTGGTGCCTCATGGACTTAATGCTGTACTGTACTCTATGTGACGCAAGTGCCTGAACTACAGCAGTCTGCACAATGTCAAATGCTTTATGCAGATTCTAAAATGATCAGTTTCAAGTCTTCTATTCTTTATTTGATTTTATGACAAACAAACTTCATGTTTGTGAAAGTATTATACCAAGTGCGAGGGATACTTTGGGGTTTTGGCAATGAAGTCCTTTATCCACTTCCCCGTAGTCAGATTAACTTTTGGATACTGTTTTTATGTCTCCTTCCAATATGAAGGAAGTTCGAGGTAGTTTCGCGAGCCAATGCTCCACTAGCATTGGCACAATGACTGGAAGCCTATGGAATCTTGAAATCATGCTAGCAGTTATCATAGACTTCCAGTCATTGTGCTAGTTAGCAACTTCCTTCAAACTACAGAGACATAAAAATGGTATCCATGAGTTCTTCTGACTCTGGGGAAGTAGAAAAAGGGCCAAAATCCTTAATTATCCCTTTAACATTGGACCACTTCATGCATCCTTTCAATTTCTTAATCTTTTATTTCAGTATTCCCAAGCTTATTTTTGGGTAAAATTATTTAATTTTTTTGTAATCCAAAAAGGATCCACTAAAAGCACTTGACTTGACAGCTAAGGTTGTGTGTAGTGCCTGGTGTGCTTGTGTTTTTTGGAGTCTGTTGGACGGAGTCCTGCTTGTTTTTGAACTGCACTGCTATATTGCTCCTGTGAGGCGTGTAATGGAGATGGCAAACAGTATTTTTTTTTGCATCTCACTAGCTTTTTTTCTAAGATGATTCCGGATGTCATTTTGTTGCAATATTTTTGTTTTAGAAACTTTTTTCACACCATTATTTGGTAGATTTTTCTAATTCCGTTTAATGGGACACATTTTGATTTTAGATTTATTTTTATATATTTTTTTAACCTTTATTTAACTAGGCAAGTCAGTTAAGAACAAATTCTTATTTTCAATGACGGCCTAGGAACAGTGGGTTAACTGCCTGTTCAGGGGCAGAACGACAGATTTGTACCTTGTCAGCTCGGGGGTTTGAACTTCCAACCTTCCGGTTACTAGTCCAACGCTCTAACCACTAGGCTACCCTGCCGATTTAAACTCTCATTGTTGTAAAAGATTAGATAAGTCTGTTAACACAGAGGATCCTCATGTTTATCTCTGGCACCAGGTAATGTAGCAAATTCTTCCAAAGAAAGATTGTTTTTCTTTGAAATATTTAGGTATAGTTCTTTGCTTTTGTGCTGCTTGGATCACAAGACTTGGATTTGACGCACATTTTTGCACATATTCTAATATGCAAATGATCCCAGGAATGTTTGTTCTGAAGTGTTCTGAATCAATAGCTTGGTCTGGTAGTACAGTTATGACTGGTTTTCAAAAGGATTGCTAAGTGTTGCAACAAAGCTTTTATTTTATTTGTGATTCTTAATATTTTTAGGTCATGTTTTCCCTTCCATATTTCTCACATTTCATTCTTCTGTTTCAAATTCCATTACTGCAACCTATGATTGGTATCTTAAATAAATCCCACGGTGCGCACACACACACACACACACACACACACACACACAGCCTGTCACAGGCTGAATCATTATGGCAGGAAGGTGATGTCCTACTTGGGTCTCATGATCAATATTGTTGCTTTGCATTCGCTGCCTCCATTGCTCTTTGTGACCACTCCTTAACCATTCATGTTGAGAACGCAGCATGGGTCCTGTGTATGGCAACAGGTTCATTCCATTAGACACACATTTGTTCAATAATTGAGTATGTTTCAAAAGCCTTCCATTCTTCCAAGCTAACCCACTGAGACTTGCTGTTCTTTCTGACCTCTCTAACGCACAACGTGTTGAAGGTCTGAGTTTTTGGCATGCAGTTTCTTCAAGTCTTTTTGTCTGCCCCATCTGATAATAACCTCAATTTCCACGTCTATGTCCCCCTGTGATTCTCTGTTGCAGAAGGCGCTTATCATTCAGAAACCTTCTCAAGGACTCTCATGTTCCTCCTAACACAAAGCTGAGCTCATTGCTAATTTATTTTACCTTTTATTTAACTAGGCAAGTCAGTTAAGAACAAAATCTTATTTTCAATGATTGCCTAGGAACAGTGGGTTAACTTCCTTGTTCAGGGCAGAACGACAGATTTGTACCTTGTCAGCTGGGGGATTCAAACTTGAAACCTTTCGGTTACTAGCCCAATGCTCTACCCACTAGGCTACCCTGCCGCCCTCATGACAAGATCCTAGTTTTTTGGGGCCACAATTCTGCAAGTTTGCTCCAGAATATTTTGTTGTACATTTTAGTTGTTTATAAGATTTCATTTGCTATCTTGTATTTTTCCACAGTGAATAAACTGTTTTGATTTAATTTATGCTATTTAAAGCTGTAAGTATAAATAAATGTATTTGATTACATAAGTTACTTGCTTCTTCCCTTAATTTTGAAAAACAAATTAGCCAAATTTACCAACTTTTTTTATAGATTTTTCAAATTAAACAGCAGAATTAACAACTGAAATGTTAAAATTTAGCATTTAAAAAAATAATAATAATAACCCCGTCACAAGCATAACCTCTGTTTACATAAAACGTGTTTGCTGATTGGCACATTCCCACGCACTTAACCACACTTGAATTTCCCTGGACAGTATTGCTCAGCCCTGTTCATTCCCCAGTCGGTCATGTGTTTTTAGGGGGGACTGAGTGATACTTCTAGGGAGCAGTTCCTTTTATTTGATTTCCCCAAATTGCACAGTCACTTATTGTCACAACAAAAACCATACATTAGACCCAATGCAAAAGCGTCTCCACTATGAACTGAATTAAAATAATAGTAATATAATATTATTACACGCATCCTTTCACTTTATGGGTTTCTCTTTTCGGGTCTTTCTCATCTTTCTGTTTGGGTCATTTCTGGGTCAGTTTTTTTTATTTTGTATTGGAATCCAAACACAATGTGACATCAACAGTATTATTTGGGTAATTGCCCTAAACTCATTATGATTCAGCACCTCAAGTGGGCTATTGTTTGTGTTGAAGCTGTGTTGCCTCGACAATTAGACCCACATCCATAACCATGGTACACAACCTAACCAACCCATTCAGTTACTAATTCAGACGCAGAGCATGCCCAACACATTTACGTACAATTCTAGATCATGTTTGTATAGGTTTTTCATTATGAAATGTACTCTCAAAAGAATCTATGAAACGATTATCAACATGGCTTCAGTTTGGTTCTGTGAGTAATCACTAGCATGAATGTTCACTTTTGTTCCATATCACATGGTTGGTGTTCCTTACATGTTATATTTTAACACAATGCTTTTACCAAGTCTCTCCATTTATACCTGTGTGTCTACATGTTGGCACTGTTATTTCCAAAGCAGTAATGCAGCCTGGTAGTGTGACCTAACCAGTTAGAGGCAGACACATTTACACATAGTAAGAGCAGTAGCTTTGTAACCATCCTAGCTGTCTTAGTTTGTTGGAGTACACTTTGTGTCATAAATAGCAATAATGTAGTATGTGAATTTGGCCTAATATGATTTACATTTTCAGGACGTCACTACAGAGGCACAGGTCTGA